>NW_018164781.1:612687-614768 GCF_001263595.1 Phalaenopsis equestris | reverse complement strand
TTTTGGGTCATGGAGGGGTATCTTGGTAATTTGGCCATTTTTAGAAATTTTGACAAATTTGGATGTATTCAAGGTGTTTGAAATGGGTTTTGATAAATTTTGGGTATTTTGGAAAAATTTGAGAATATTAGCCAAATTTGGGTCCCAAGGGCAGTTAGGTAATTTGGAGGTGCCTAGGGGCAAAGAACCAAGTTAGGCATTTCACATAGAATTGGATAGATATTCATTCTAGATGAACCATGGATTAATGTATTGTGAAGATATGGTTTATTCTAGTTCCAAATCAACACCCAGGGTCGACCCTAAAGCCAAGTAATCCTATAGGGACTCTTCTTGAATTCTCTTATAATGATCTTTCCTACTAAATGCTAGAAGTTAAGGTCAACATGTGAAACTTTAAGTTGAGTAAAGAGAAGAGTTTTGAATTTCTAATGATAAGGGTACCTTTTCTAGTTTTTTAAGACTAGTCAATAGGAAAATCCTATGCCTAGACCTAGGCTACTGAAAAAGTTTCTAGACCTCAACCAAAAGTGAGGTCAACAGGGTGTTAGTCTAAAGCTATTGTAGAGGCTATTTCAGAGGGGATTTTATGGGGCTTCGGCTTTTTTCTCGGTTGTGAAGGTGTGGGCACAATTAATTGAACTTTGGTGGACTGTTAAAGAGTAATGAGCTCTGTCCTTATTTTTGACAAAGGTTTGAGCTCAAAATTGAGTTTCCACAGTGGAATTCAGTGGGGGAAGAGGATTGGATTGCACTGAGGGGATCTCAAAGAAGCTCTGTAAGAAGTTTGGGGGGCTCTCTCTAAGAAATATTCAGCACTACCTCCATGGCCATGGAGGTGAGTTTTTATGAAAATGGCCATGGGGTGGCTCTCACGGCAAATGTTTGGGTGCATTGTGGTTCTTAGGTGGAGGGCAGAGGAGCTCTACAATTTGATTTGGCTGAGCTGACCTCTAGGTTTGATTTACGTGAAGTTCCATGGGGGTGGCTCTCAGTTTTGATCTTCTTCGGAGACTAGGCCGGTCGGCCATGACAGAAGGGGGTGGCTAGGTGCTCAGGTCATCCAGGGGAATCTGTCAAAGTAACTTAATGCATTGGGGTTTAGTTTTGGTAAGGGTATCTTAAGCATGTGCATTTTCGGAAATAAGATCCCTAAATTTGGGGGACTTTTGGTCCATGGCTTAGTTTAGGCATTTAAATGGGTATTGGCTCAGTCTTAGGGTCTAACCAATGGTTGAGGGGGAGTTAATTTGATGACCTTGGGGTGGTTAGGCCATCTTTAATGCATAGGTTCAATGTGGGTTCAAGTGATCAAATTTTGGGTTTATCCATGTCAATTGACCCAATTGATTGACCAACATTGTGTATATTATCATTATGAAGATTTTTGGTGAAGGGTTGAAGTGATTTTGAGTTCAATTGGTAGGTCAATTTGAGGGATTTTTGAAATTTGTCCAATTTGGGCATGTTGGGCTAGACATCTAGACATGGGGCTAGACATGGGTCTAGGTTGGGCTAGCCTTGAGCTATGTCCAAATTGAATGGTTCAATTTATCAAGGAAGGTGTTGTGGAGATTTTTCATGAAGGTATGGAGTAGAAATTTTGGGGTTAAGACCCTCAAATTGGTGGGATTTTAAGACATCGCCAATTTGGGGCAAAATTGGGGCTTTTGGACTTGGGTTAAAATTAAATGAAATTGAGGTCTCACCAAGGCTAATTGAAGGTTAATTTTGATGTACGAGGATGTTATGAAGGTTTTTCAACACAAATTGTGGCCACTTGAGTTGACTATGGGTTCAATTTGGTGGAACCAATTCATAGGGCCAAAATTGGGTTTTTGGTTTAGCTCAAAATTGGGTTCAAATCATGGACCAATTGAGCATGTATTTGGTTTATATTGGTCACATTAAGGGTGAATTTGAGTTTAGAATTGAAATTGGGGTGAATTGAGACCAATTGGATAGACATTTGGGGTAATTTGGTGAAAATATGGGCCTTTAAAGGGTAATTTGGGGGTTTTGGTCAAAGATGGTCAAATTGGCAAAATTGACTCATGTGATAGTTGAGAAAAATGAAATTG
>NW_018164781.1:606148-612425 GCF_001263595.1 Phalaenopsis equestris | reverse complement strand
GTGTAGCAGGGTACTTAGCTTAGAAATTCTGGGTTTAAGGCAGTGAGTGATTGTGAGTGTAAGTGATCGCAAGTGGGTGCCTTAGCCCTAGACCAACACCCAGGGTCAACCCTAAGGTCCAGTAGTCCTAAGGGTATCTCATCTTGAGCTCTCTCATATTGACCCCACCTACTAAGTGCTAGAGGTTAGGACCAATATGTAGAACTTCAAGTTGTGTAAAGAAGAGTGTAGAATTTGTAATGGTGAGGCTTCCTGGTCTAGTTTTCTAAGAATAGTCAATAGGAAAGTCCTATGGCTAAAAATTAAGGTACTAAAAAGACTACTAAAGAGAAAAAAATAAACCTCAACCAAAAGTGAGGTCAACAAGTAAATATTCAGAATCATATTCGAGAGATTGGAGCAAGAAATGCTTAAAATGATGAGTATTAGCAGAGGAAAGTCAGCATGATATACCTTTTGAAGATGATATGGTGAGGTATCTTAGGCGTGAATACAATGTGGAATTTCATACTTGCCTCAGCTTTTCTCCATATACTCCTATTCATGATGAAGAAGAAGAAGAAGAAGAAGAAGAGAAAGAAGAATATGATGATGAGGAAGGCGATGAAGATTGATATTTTCTGGCATAATTTTATTTGTTTTGTTTAGTTGTTTTTTTGTTTTTATGTTGTTTGGATTTTATTTGGTTAGCATTTAATATTGTAGTAGTAAAATTTTATTTTTGTGTTGTGGACATAAAATTATAATAGTAACAATAGATTTTTACTATTTTTCTGCATTTTTAATATTTTCAGTTTTTGTTTCTATTTTTAAATCTCAGCAAATTCTTTAGAATATATTATGTGTCATTTAATAATTTAAAGCCTGTATGTATTTTTAAAGTTAGTACCTGCAATATACCAGAGCCCATTTTCATAATCAGAAATCCTCTAAAGATTAGTTTTTACTTTCATGCATTTACTGTTTTCTTTCACCAACTAAATTTTGTGCTAGAACATTTTTAAATACCTAAAAACTTAAGTTTATGGGGAAGAAAAATGTCTTTTAAAAAGAATTAAACTGAATTTTATTTCTCCTTAAGTAACAATATTTTTAAAATTAGTTTAACATGACCCAGGATATTAAGATTAAACTTTAATGACTATACTTAAGTTTATGAATATTATGGTAAATTTAGTTAAAAGTTATTAATGATGAAGGTCAATTCTAATGTTAAAGATATTTGGTATGATAAGATAAGACTAAGTTTTTCTATTTAAAGTAAAGGAAATTATATTTTTGAAGAATTAAGAATTTTAAAGATTCATAAAAGAAGGAAAAAAATGAGACTTTATGAAAATCATAAACTAATATGAATTTATAAAGTGAAAAAAGGTAGAGAGTTTTGACTTTGAGAATTGGATAGTGAAGTTTAAAACTATTCAACGTTATTCAGATATAGTAATCCTCACTTGAAAAAGAAAAAGAAAAGAAAGGATTGAAAATATACTAAAAGAAAAAAAGAAAAGAAAAAAAAAATAAGTGAGGAGAAGCTTGAGGAAATGCCTAATCAAAAAGTGACTTCACTTGAATCAACTTAAGGAAAAGCTTTATTGCATTTTCTAAACTTATATTCGATTATTAGTAGCATTATTAGTAAAGGTTTTCTAAAGTTTTTTTCATATGACTATTCTAAACATGCTTGATATGACAAATTGCAATTCTTCTTGAAATAAATAGAGATTCAGAAATCTTAAAATTGACTATTAAGTACTATTAGACTTTGAATTTGAATCTAAGTTATCAAAGGTTTTTTTTAAATTTCACTATTTTATTTATTGAACTAAAGTATATAACTTATAAGTTAGTCTCTATCCTAAGTCATATCTTTTTATGTAGTAAAAGTGTCACTTGAGGACAAGTAACATTTAAGTTTGGGAAATTTTGATACACCAAAATAATATGTTGTTTTAATTATATATTTTATGCCTATTTTTGGTGATATTTCACTTTAAAGAAGGGTATTTTCATGTCTTTGTTGCAGGTATATCAATTTTAGGCAATTAGAGCAAAAGTAGCAAAAAGGACGAAGTTTGGAGCCAAAACAGCAATGTTTTGAATTCTGGCGCATGATGCTTTGATTTGGCGCCAAATGTGTCGGGTTGGCGCCATATGGGCCAAAACCTAGAACAGCGCGGTTTTCAGCAAACTACACATGATGCGTCAGATTGGCACCAAATGCACCATTTGACAGAGAGTTGGCGCATAATGCGTCAGATTTGGCATCAGATGTGCCACGAACAAAAAATTTTCAAAGGAACACTTTTTCTAAACACCCCTTTGAGTGATTCAATGCATCTAGACACTTTGGAAGGTTCTTTTATGAAGGGATACGTCTCTTGCATCAATAGATATGTTTTTTGAATTCAAAAGAGTTGACTTTTGTACAGTATTTTGGAGGGAATTTTGAATTCTTTTTAGAGGGAGGCAACCTTTAACAAAAGAGAGGTAAGTCTAGGGTTTGAAGAGGATAAGAGGAGAGGATTTTTGGCATGAGTGGTGTGGCATGAAGGAGAGTTAGAGAGAGAGAGAGAAAGAAAGTCAAGTGCTTGGAGATTTTCTTCAAGGATTGTAAGAGGAGAGTGAAGGCGAGAGATTTCTTGTTCATTACACTTCTAAGATAAAATTGAGAGCGCTTGTAAAGAGAGAAAGGCTTAGAGAGAACTTCTAGGAGATTTCTTAGAAAGGATTGTGAGATAAGTTCTGTCTTTTAATTATTTTGTTTTGTAAACATGTTTTTAGATATGAAATCCGTGTTGTCTTATCCTTCTCATTAATTCTGAGTAGTCTTCTTTATCCTTCTCCCTACTTTGAGATATGGTTTTGTGAAGAATTGATTTTGTTTTATATGGTTTTAAATGTCAATAATTTGTGATGATTTGAACTCCAATTTTCATTTACTTTTCAATCTGGCCAATTGAAATATTAAAATATGTTGAGAAATATATGATCCAAATAGGTTATAATTTCTACAACATGGTGAAGGTAGAATCACATTTAATTTCATGAGAGAGTATTTTATCATTGGAATTGGGTGCAAATAAATACCGAAATATGCTTTGTTTGATGCATAATAATTAAGATTTTAAAGTGATAGATTAAAATCCTGAATTTGGTCCAGTTGATTGGAAACTGGTGCGAGATTGTTATCACTCAGCGGAAGGAGTTGTGGGAGCTCTGGAGTGGTAGCCAGTATCCTCCCAGCCTAACCACGAAATTAGGGATCAAACTTTGGATTAGTTAATGTTTTTATGCACTTGGAAGAGGTGAAAGAATATTAAGGAATAGGGTTGCTCCTATTTGGCACAAAAAAGTTTTAATTTTAAAATGATTCTAATTTATTCACAAACCATATACTCATTTAAAGGGGAAGAATGTTTTCTTAAATTTGAACTTTCCGTCACAACATCTTAGTTTTAATTTTGGTAATTTTACTTTTGAAAGTTTAGCATTTAGTTTAGTTAACTTTGTCTTTGAACAGCATTTTAATTAGCATTCACTTGTTACTTAATATTCAAATTTCGCACATTAATTTTTGTAATTTTAAAATAGTACTTTACATTATAATCTTAGGAACTTATTTATAGGCATTTTTAACTTTCCTGTGGAATTGATATGTATAACTCCATTAGAGCCCCCTATTACTTGAGTGATATGTATACTTGCATTATTTTTAAAAGGTTATTTTGGCAGTTTAAAGATTATTAAATGATAAAACTATTTTAATTGAAATTATTTTTTGTTGGGATTAGTTTGCATATTCGCTATTTTATTTGTCATGTGTATTTTGTAATATTGAAAAAAATTTGCAAAATTAACACACTAAATTCATATCGCATCACTTACCAAGCTTTTTATGAAGTAGCCAAAGTTTGATCCATGGGTTATGATGAGGGCAGTCCTTTCACACCTGAGCCACTTCATTAAGAAAAACATTGTGGGAAGACCACATATTTAGGTATCTAAAACTAGATTTGCTTTTGGTGGGAGAAGCTGCAACAGAATCAAGGAGGGGTCTATGGTCTGAATCAATTATATTTAAATGTCATTACAATGTGATATTTAAATATGCTAACAAATCATGTAGATTATACTATTTTATCTTATTTGCATACTTTTACATACTCTTATGACCTGATAAAAAATTTTAAATGTCATTACAATGTTTACAATGTTGATTCGTTTGTTTTGTTGTATTATGCAATATTCATATAGAAAAATATATATTGATTAATAAGAAAAAATATGAATTTCATATGTACAAACTTGTTAGGAGGTATAAGTACTTGAGAAAATGTATATTTACAAAAAGACATAAGAGCTTAAGAAAATGAATTATGTTATGCATAAAGAAGTATAGGTGAATAAAAAAATTAATGAACTACTTCGAACGTATAAGGGCTTGATGATATATGTGTTGTGAAAAACGACGGCAATAAAGCAAAAAATGGAATGAGTAAAATTCCACGAAGAAAAATATCAGAGCGACACATAGATTTACATGGTTTGACAAATTTGCCTACGTCCACGGAGCTGCAGAGGATTTTATTTCTTCGAGGAATTACACAATCGAGCGCCTCAACGTTTACAAGAAAATCTTTATTTTCTTCTCTCCGTTCCTCTCTCTCTCTCTTCGTCTCTTTCTCTTAGCTCTCAAGAGGACTAGACGTGTCTAGACTTGGCTTCTCCTTCAAGCCAAAATAGGCTATCTATAGAAACCATGAAAGCGGTAGGTGGGAGGTAGGTGAGCGGTAGGTGGGATGTGGTAGGTGAGCGGTAGGAGGGAAAGTAGGTGAGTGGTAGGTGAGATTCTTAATTAGGAAGCTAATTAAATTTCCATGGACCGGGTCTCCACATTACCCAATAATTCTCTCACTTGGAGACTGGGACACTGACTGCATCATCTATTAGTTGTACTAACCTTTTCCTCAAACATGATATCCTCCGCCTCTGCAACTCAAAGCCCCTGTCTTCATGCCAGAAGACCAGATGAAGTTGAGCACAACTTAGCTTCTCATGAGTAACACCCTCAGTTAACATATCACCGTCAATGTAGCCTTGTAACACCAAGGACTTTCCTGGGTTACTCCTATATCTGCTTATAACTCCCACTGCATGAGCAATATCCTGCCCCTGCTGAAAGCCCTTTACAACAAGTCCAGCCTTGTACCTCTTACTGCCACCAAACACAATCTTCTAGTCTTCATCTGGTACACCCACTTGTCATGTAATGTCTTCTCCTTTGGTGGAAGTTCTTCCAGCACCCAAGTCTGATTCCCTGGTAAGGAATCCATCTCCTCCTTCTTGGTCAGCTCCCACTTGCTCGAGTTCTCATCTTGCAAATTTTTTTCATAACTCTATGGTTCTCCACTATTTGTCTGTACAAGGTCTGGTTTTCCTGCCTTTGGCACTCTAGCACTTTTTAGAAAATTGACCTTCTTCTGCTTCCCCATAATGCATCGCTGACTCATGTGTCTGACTCATGTGTCCTCGCTTGAGTAAATTTGTAGTTATATATAGTGTGTTAGTTCTCTTACCCAGAGCCAGTACTAATGCTCCTTTGGTAACCTTCCAGGTGCTATCTGAGAACACTACCAAATGACAAATGACATTTAGCTACCCAATAGAGATGAGGTTTTTCTTCAACTCAGGAACATGTCTGACCATTTGTAAAGTCCATTTGCTCTTGTTAGGGATTACAATATCAACGTCTTCCATCCCTACCATGTCCAAAACTTTTCCATCAGCCAGATATAACTTCCCAAAGTTACCTGCAACATAATTTTGCATTAACTTCCGACGGGAAGATGTATGGAAGGAAGGAAGCCCCTAAATTATTCAGTCATCAACTGAATTGTGAACTGTCATAACTAGTGCATCCTATATTTCTTCAGTTACAACATTAGCGTCATCATTCTCCTTCTTCTTAGGATTTGTGGCCAGCCTTGCCACAATTTCAGCAAGTTGTCTGCTGACCAGACTTTGATTTTGATCTTTCTTTGTTTGAGTTCCTGTCATGTGATCTCCTGTCATGTGATCTCCCTCTGGCTCCCTCTGGAATCAAAATTCAGCACCAAACTTAAACCCGAGCTCTCACCAGAATCTTTCCTATGCACCTCCTCAGCCAAAATCAAATCATGAACATCATCAAATTTTAGCTTAGATTTACTTGCAGAACTACTAACTGCCATCCTCATGGCTTCCCAGCTATTTGGCCATGACGCCAATAATATCAGGA
>NW_018164781.1:574805-606137 GCF_001263595.1 Phalaenopsis equestris | reverse complement strand
TGTATCTCATCATTAAAATCAATAAATCAATTTCAACAGACGATAATTAATTTGTGATAATATTAAAATCATTTAGGTGTTGCGCAACAGCGACACCTTCCGCCATCTTTAAGTTGGATAACATTTTCATTAGATGCACCTTATTATTCGTCGATGACTTTTCATACATACCTGATAAAGCCGCCATGATTTCTGCAGTAGTCCTCTCCTTGATGATGTTGTGGGCAACCGATCTCAACAGGGTTAATAGTATAACCCCCAGAGCCTGTCGATGCAACAGATTCCATTCTGCCTTGTCCATCTTTTTTGGTTGCTTTCCTAGTAACAAAAGATGAAGTTTCTTCCCATAGAGGTAGTCATCTATCTACATCCTCCAATAAGCAAAATTTGTGCCATTGAACTTCTCAATCCTCGATGTCATCACTTCATCTCTGCCCATCATTCTTCCTTAGATTCAATCCAAAGCTATGATACCAGTTGTTGTGAAAAAATAATGGCAATAAAGCGAAAAATGGAACGAGTAATATTGCACACAAGAAAATACAAGAGTGACACACAGATTTACATAATTTTACAAATTTTCCTATGTCCACGGATCTGCAGAGGATTTTATTTCTTCTAGGAATTACACCGTCGAGCGCCTTGACGTTTACAAGAAAATCTCTATTTTCTTCTCTTGTTTCCTCTCTCTCTTTCTCTTCCTCTCTTTCTCTTAGCTCTCAAGAGGACTTGGCTTAGCCTTGCTTCTCTCGACTTCTCCTTTAAGCCTAAAGAGGCTATTTATAGAAACTATGAAAGTGGTAGGTGAGCGGTAGGTGGGATGTGGTAGGTGAGCGGTAGGTGGGAAGGTAGGTGAGCGGTAGGTGAGATTCTTAATTAGGAAGCTAATTAAATTTTGGTGGATCGGGTTTCTACATTACCCAACAATATGTGAAGTACTTAAGATGTATAAGGGTGTGGAGGAAGAATTAATGAATGTGAGTGAGGTACTTGTATGGGTGCAATGGAAAATCAATTCTATGATGTATTCCAAAATATTATTTTTAATGATTTTATTCTGAAGAAAAAGTGATTTTACAATATTAATTTTATATTATAAGTTATGATATGTGCTTATATTAATATATTTTATACTAACACTCTAGAATTGATATAAGAAAATATTTGACATTTTATGTGACTGTAGCATTACAATGCTCATACAATTTTTTTCATTACAATATGTTTTATTGTTTATAATATGATAACAAAATTAGCATATACCTTTTTTTATGTACATTAAAATATTAGGAATGATTTTTTCTAACTTTTTGAGTTGTTGATACTCATTCTTACTTTTATCCATATGCATTGATCTTAACGAAGAAAAAAAAGAGCAGTTTGATTGGTGTCGGCCTTGGAGGATGCTAATTAATGTTGGCCTGGGAGGATGCTAATTAGCGTCGGCCTGGGAGGATGCTAATGCATAAAATTAAGGGTGTCATGTATTGAATATGGCAAAAATTAGTGTCGAAATATTCCGACACTAATCTAAAGCAAATCTATAAAAAATCAAAAAATATATATACAGCAAAATGGTTAGATTCCTACATGTTTACACAAAACAAATATAAGAAACATAACATGACATTTATATATCATTATAACTGATAAAAGAAAGCTAACGTATGTAAATAAAGCTACCAAATTAAATTAAATTAAATATAAATCGATCACTGAATTCAATGTTCATAATTACACAAAATGAAATTTTGATTGCACATAAATGATAAAAGCATATAATCGGCCCCTCTATTAGGGGAACATCATCAAACACATACAAAAATCCTAATCTTCCTCCTCATCATCATCATGCTCCTCCTACCCGTTCTCTTGACAGCAGTCAAATGTCGCTTGCTACATCGATAAAACTCTCTATCTAGCATGTAACACTATCTGCAACCATCTCTTGGCCTTTGTACACCTATCAGAGCTTTTCATTCATTATCATGGCTGGTCTAGCAAGCTCTTCTTGTCATGTGTGTAATGAGGTAGGACCACCAACAGCTACATGGGAACGCTCGCCCTCAATCGCCATCCCCTTTTCTCTGAGGCAGTACACTCTCCCCTTCAGATGGTTGGCTCTATATCAAGCTCCTTAGCCTGTAAATATTATCAGATAAATATAAGAGTCACTAAATTATATCAATTTGTAAGCTTTTGAATTTTTAGATAATCTTTCCAACCTCCAGTAGTGCTCTATGTGGAGGATCAATCCTCCAATGTGGAGTGCAGAACCTCAAGCTTCCTTCTTTGTTCGGTTCTACTAATTCGTTTGTCTCTTCCTATGGTATTCCAAAGAGACCCACGCTTAGTTTAACTCAGCCCAGGCTACCTCACCAACTTACGAGGGCCTCTTCTCCTTCTTTCAGGTTGTTGTGAATATATCCCATAAGCTATGCCTAGCACGAACGTCAAAAATCTGTCAGATCGGCTAGTGATGTTCCAACAACCAGTAAAATGACTTATAAAAACTAGAAAGTATGTAATATTGATTACTATAAAAAAGGTATAAATTAGCTTTTTATTTCAAATTAAAATATCATGCCTCAAACAGCCTAAAATACATATCTTAAGTGGCAATTGAGATCTGTTTCCATGAAAGATTCAACTTATCATTTTTTTCCCAGATGATCTTCATGATCTGCATCACAGGTGTCCTGGAGAGGTAGAACCTACAAATAAAATAAAATATGCATTATAAAATGAAATGAAAATTGAAATTACTATACTATAAAAAAAGTTGACTTACGAGTCACCCTCTAGCTAGATATAGACTCTAATGTTCTCAAGTCATCTCAGATGCTAGAGTCGAGTGGTCAAGCTCATCAGATGCAAAAGCTGGGCAGGAATATAGTGCAGGAGTGGGGGTGGTGCCTGTGAGGGCACTAGTACGAAAGGAGGGGCAACATTCTGATAGCTAGACCAAAATTGAAAGTAAGCACTTTGGATGTTCATTCTCTTCGAATTTATGACGTGAATATTATGTTATTGTTATTAATGTTGACCTCATTTTTTTTGTTTAGGTTTAGCTTTTTTCTCTTTAGTAGCCTAGGGTTTGTCATAAGACTTTCCTGTTGACTATTCCTAGAGGACTAAAAAAGGAACCCTCACCATTAAAAATTCCACACTCTTCCCTACTCAACACTCAACTTGAAGTTCCACATGTTTCCACATGTTGGTCCTGAGTGGTCTAGTTTTAGTTAGACTAGCTTGCATACACCTTCTCACATACCCCAAACCTTAAGAACCCTTTATTTGGTCTCCTGACTCCTTTTGGGAAGCTCGTGTGGATGGAGCCAAACCCCTAGTCCTTGGCTAAAAGATTTAGGACCAGCATTTTGAACATCTAAAATGAGTCCACATATGGCTCCTATTGGTTTGGTATGACTTCATGATTTGCTTGCC
The DNA here is from genome assembly GCF_001263595.1 of Phalaenopsis equestris. Lineage (NCBI taxonomy): Eukaryota > Viridiplantae > Streptophyta > Magnoliopsida > Asparagales > Orchidaceae > Phalaenopsis > Phalaenopsis equestris. The sequence goes on along the minus strand of NW_018164781.1, from coordinate 602,690 downwards.
CATTCTAGCCCAAAATCACCAATTTACCAAAATATCCCTACAACCCTAATTTTTGCCAAAAATTCCAAAATTACCCAAAATACCCAAATTTGTCCAAAAGTCATCTCAAATCACTCACCACTACCTAAATTGACCAAAATTCACCAAAATCGCCAAATTTTCAAAACACCCCCAAAATTGCCAAAAATTGCCAAAATGCCCCTCATAATACAAAAATTCCAAAATTTCTAAAAATTCTAAAAAATTTAAAAATCATCTTAAATTTTCTCAATTTCAATTTTTAATTATCAATTTGACCCAATTTGACCAAATTGCCCTAAAAGGCTCAATTTCCTTAAATTAGCCCCAATCTTGGCCCAATGTGCCCCAATCTTGCCCAATTTCAATTTCAAATAAAAATTCAATACTCTCAATCCCAATCTAAACAAAATTCAAGCCAAATTTGACCCACTTGCAAGCCCGATTTCACCCGAGCCAAAAAGGCTCAATTTTGACCATATGACTAAATCCACCAAATTGACCTTCCAATTCAATTCAAATCACTTGAAATCCTTTCCAAACTCTTCATTACATCTCCTTAAACCAAATTTAACATTCAATTGACACAAATTTTAGCCCAAATTCACCCCAATTTTAAAAGACCAAGCCCACCACATCTAAATCCAAAGCCCACATGATAATTTCTTTCTTCTTCTTCATCAATTTAATCAAAATCATTCCCTAAGTTTTAAATTCATAATCAAATCATTCCAAATCAAGCATCATGCCAAAATTCACCAAAAACACCAAATAAATTGAAAATCCCCTTTCATTCAAACGAACCAAGCCACATGCAAGCCATGAAACCATTCCTATGCCATATGTGAGCCATAAGAGCCATGCCACATCACCATGCTACTAATGGCAAGGGGAAAAACCACTTTCAAGCCCCCTTAAGATTCTTTCAACCCCTCCCATGAATCACTCCAACCCACATTTAGCCTAATCCCCTTGGATGGTGACTTATCCCCACTGATTAAGCTGAGTCAAATGATTTTTCTTCAATCTAACCAACCTTGATTGTTGAACCCAACCCCAAATCATGACTTGACCCAATTTGACCCGAAAAGACCCTTCCCCCATTTATTTTTAATCCAAAGCCTTTACACATGGCCAACCCCAATTGACTTTGCCAAAACCAAACCCTGACCTCCCTGAGTCAGATGGTGACCTAAGCCTGGTCGGTCGGCCACCTTGGCTGCCGGAAAACCAAAATCTAAAAGATCCCCCTTAGATAAAACCCAAAATTAAACCCATCCAATCTGTCTCATCCCAATTGGATTGTTGCACATTTCTTCCCTCCACATAAGCAACCAGAGCCACCCAATGGCTAGCTCAATTGCAGCCTTCATGCCCCTCTATTTAAACTCCCCCTCCACGGCCAAGGGGAGAGAGCTTCAAATTCCTTGGGGAGACTACTGAATTGATCCCAGAACTTCTTTAAGACCCAATAAGTTCAATCCAACCATCCTCAAGCCCTCAAAACCACTGTCTGAGCTCAATTTTGGAGTTCAAAATCAAGCCTGAAACAGGACATCCCTCTAGACCCAACCAAATCCAAATTAATTTCACCCACACCATCCCCTGGCTGAGAGAGGAAGATCCCCCACAAAAGCCCCATCACCAAACCACCCTAGGGTAAACTTTGATCAAACCCCTAAATCAGCCTTGGTCGATTTCATATCTAAACATTTCATTATGGCTTGAGGCTTCATCTAGGAGCTCTTTGGACTAAAGGCGAGCTTTTGGAAGCACCCAATCGAGGCCACACCTCTTGGGTAAAAGTATTGAGACCTAACCCTAAACCAAGCTTCATTTGATTCTCTATGCTTATAGAATCTATTTAAGGCTTGATCAACCGTATGGATATGTTCTCCTAGTCAAGACGAGTTGATAGGAACAAACTGCGCTTAATTTGGTTGAGTATCGAGAGAGATATTAATGTTTGAGTTTGGACGGTTCTCGAGCAAGGTATTTAGGGACGATGACCCACAACCGTCGGATCGTGCATGTAGCGAATAGACGCTCCAAATTGCATCAAACGAGAAGATGGGGTGATACAGTGGAGACGTGTGGCGGCTGAAGCAGGTTGCGGTGTTGAATAGGAGCATGCCACATGAGCTTTTTGGATCTACCTAGGTTGATGCGGCGCCGCGTCACTTAAGTAAAAAAATAGGGCTTTATTTTATTTATTTAATAGCCAGAACTTCAAAAATGCATATCTTGGTGAAGAAAAATCACAAACATAAAATAAAAATACTCTCTTACTAAGTGAATAGAGGAGAACAATGTGAAAATTGTTTCATATTTGTTTGACGCATGCATGATTTTTAATTTATTAAATGGTGTTTTTCATGTTTGGATTCTTCATTTGTATAGACATTTCACCTTGACATGATTTTTTAGGCTTTGATTCTCTCTGTCATGAGGGATCTTCCCTGATTTTTCTAAGGTCAGGGGGGATCTCTAGATAGAGATCTTTATTTTTCAATTATATCATGCCTATTTTGGTAATATAAGTATACAAATTAAAATACTCATAATAAGAATACAAAATTTTTTTTGATAGGTTCACTGTGGTCAGAAGACCCTAAGAAAAAGATAAACTTGGTTTAACTCATTAAAAATAATCCTAATTGTCACCAACCCTAAAAAATGAAATAAAATTAATTTAGAATAATTATAAATATAAATGGCTTAAAAATCATTCTCCACTACAATTTATAGTCAGAGGAACTCCCCATAAAAATTCTAAGTCAATTGGAGTTAATCTGACCACTCAAATAGATTAATCAAGTGAAATCACATTTTTGGCATTAAAATAATTATAATAATTAAAATACAACTCAAAAAAATTTATCAAACTCATTTGGGAGCTCTTTATGATCATAGGATCCTAAGAAAAATAAAATTGGCATTAAAATAAATACTTCATTTTTGAGCTATTTCTGAGCATTTAAATAATTAAAAATTAATTAAAAATCATAAAAATTGTAAAATTGTAAAAACACAATAAAATGTCACATTTGACTTTTTGATCACTTGAATCTAATTAAAATAATTTTTCTAATTTTCTAAGTCAAATTTTCCTAATTTTCTAAGTCAAAATACCAATTTTAAAGGTTTAAAAATGAATTTTCTCTACTTTTTCACTAAAATAATTCCAATAATTAAAATATAAACCCAAAAAGTATGAAATTTGTTTCTTTGGGTTCCTTGGACTTAGAGAGACTTAACAAAAATATAAAGCTTAATTTTCAACTTAAATGATATTTTATATTTAATCAAAGCTTAAAATAAACAAATAATTTTATTAATTACATTAAATTTCTAAAAATCATGAAAATTAGTCGAAGTGATCCTCTGACCTAGATGAACCTCCAATAATTTTCTTAAAAACAGAAGCTTTGTCTTGTTTGAGTTATTAAATTTTCATTAAAAATCCTTATTTTTGCTTTAAAAATAATTATAAAATTAAATAAATTCAAAAATCACATTTTCTCCTTTGACGTTTGGATTGATCCATAAGTGGGGTAACATGAAATTTCAAACTCATTTGCATTAAATTTGATAAATTATGAAGTGTAAGGTCCTTAGGGGCAAAATGGTAATTTGAAGATTTGGACTTAATTAATATTCAGGCTTAATTAAAATGGGAAAAGGGTAATGAATGATCTTAAATAACATGTCTTGATGATTGAAACATAAAAGGGATAAATTGTAGTAACCAATTTTACTTTGATCTTAATAAAGATAAATTTGTAATTCCTTACATTAATGAAGTTTGGAAGAATGATTAAATAAGAAGATATTAAGGTGAGGGTTTGATTTTGGAAGATCATGACTCACTAACTTTCTACCCCAATTAATGGTGTATGATTCATGATAATTATTAAGAATATAACAATTTAAAGCCTTTTTCTTAAAATTACAGATCTACCCATTAAGCTTTAAGGGCTTAGTAGTGAATTAATTCTGATCAAATTTGGTTCAATGAGATTTAAAAAATAATCTATAACTAATTTAAAACCTTTTAAAATACAACAAGCCCATCTTTAAAATCAAAGTGCTAACTTTCTTAATTAGGTCAATTTGCCCACAAGGGTCTTTACCTATATAATTTATAAATAAAACATCAAGTGATAATTACCCCATCCTTAAGGTTGGCTAGAACATCAGTTCATTGAGCATAATGGTATGATAAGGATGAGTTAGTAAACAACCTAATGAGTTTGAACGAGCTTGAGACTTTTTTAAGAGATTGTGAGATATCTGGGGCCCGGTCCCTGGACCTTTCTCATACTCTTTTCGATGCCTTGAAGGATGATTAAAACTCATTATGACTTGCTTAAGAAACCATTTATACACTTAAATAAATAGGACCCACTAAGATATGACATAGGATCTAGTAGACATACCTTAGACTTGTACTTTCTATTTTTCCTACCAGCATATTTTAATTTCTGCACTTTCTTTACTGTTCTTTTCCTGCTCGTGAACTTGCATGTTAAACAATTATGTCATCCTACATGCCAAAACCAAAACTTTTAGAATAGCCACCAAACTGAAACCAAAACTAAACTTGAACAAGATAAAATTCACCGCCACAACATTAAAAATATAAGACAACTCAAAATTTAATCAAAAACAAAACAAAACAAAAATTGCAACTAAATTAAAACTTCTCTATCGGATGATAGGAAATCCCTCGGGCGAGATAACCTACGGTTGCTAACGAGATTTCCCATGGTCTAAATGAAAGTATGGAACTCATTAAGTTGAGTTTAGTAAATTCATTTGGACTAAGTGAATCTAAAAGAAAATAGTGATGTCGGACTGAGGGAATCATAGGATCCTAATCGGTGTCGCTCTAATAATCTTTAATATCCCACATAATATTTAAAATACCCATAACCATAGGAAATATTTGATTTTACATCATGACTTGACGCATTAGAAAACTTAAACTTGCTACAACGAAAGCTTGGAGCTAGCATTGTGGGCAGCACGACCATCTTTAACAGCAAAACATGTCTACACCAGCTAAACCATTCCTTAGAATTAAACAATAATCCATAGGACTTCGAGGTCTTTTGCTTATGCAACATAAATCCTCAACTTATCTTTAGGCCTTTGTATAGCCTTGTTATATAATATAAGCCCTAAATTATCTTAGGATTGAGGTTTTCGTTCGTTATGACCTAAATCCTCACATCTTCCCGGCTATTTGTGTGATCGTTTCACACGAATGTTAGCTCGAATTAATAAAATTGGTAAGATGAAACACTTAAATATTTCTCCTCTACATTGAAGTCAATAGCAGGTTAGGTTGGGAAGTCACCAAGGTTCTTCTCAGGATCCGTGACATCCTCTCGTTCTTCTTCTTTTTTATTCCAAAAATAATATGTTCTAAATTTGAGCATTTCCCATATCACACATCTTTGTTTGATCTCATTGAAAATTCATATTCCTTAGAACTCCTTGAATATAGTATCCCCTGATTTTATCGAGAGTTTTTTTAGGTGTTTTCGGTCATCTAGGATGTAATTAACTATAGGGGTTTGCCCTTATAAGAAGCTTTTCCGAACTCAGCTTAATATAAATCCTATTTAATTTTTCATATTAAATAGGGGAACTTGTCAGCTTATAACAAAATGGTTTCGTAGGCTAAACGGATGTCATATATTTCTTAATTTGTTTGATCAAGCCTCACCCTCAAGTCTTGTGTTTATCATTCGGGATAGATATATAGCTTGAGGTGTAGTGCTATTTTAACTAAACTTTGAAAGATATGAGATCAGTTTAATTTTATATTTTTCTAAACTTATATATATACATATATGTATATAAATTAAATGTCCCTCCGAAGTAGGAGACGGGATTTCCATCCGGAAGACCGACCGCTTTCACAAGACAACCCCCCTAAAATTGTGTCCAAAATTAGTTTTTCATTATGGAAGATCTAAGAAAATACTCAGCTTCATACAATTGTGTGTAACGGCATAATTTGAAAGATGACTTAAGGATAATTCTAGCCTATTAGTGAACTTTGTAACTTCACTGATCATCTGCAATATATCGCTTCTACTAATCCTTAGGGGTGGACTTAAAATTTCAACTCTATTTTTGAAAAATAATTTTTTATTCCTCTCAAACGGGTGATCACATTCTAAGAACCTTTGGTGACAATTAAACCAGGAACTTTTTCTTTCATGCTTCAAAGTGAATGTTTTAGACATTTCTCGGTTTAAATCCCCTTATGGTATAGGTCCAACTTCACTTGTTCAGGTGTCAGGTATGCTTGATTCTTATGCTTCACACAGGGGTATCATAACCTACTTTCTGAAATGTAAACTGGCAGCTGTGATGCCACATGCACGAAATCTTCAACACCAACCAAAAACTCGTCAGTCAATCATTTTCTTTCTAAATATAATCTGTTATACTTCCATGATCTAACTCATCTAATATCCATATGTACCATAAATGTAGCTCTATATATTAGCACAATGTCATTGTGTTCTACTGAGTGTCATATTTTTTATTTAAATCCTAGCCCAACTACACATCATAATTGAAACCTTATGCCACCTACATATCATACCCGAACCCCAAAGCACACAAATCCAGAGAATCAACCAATTAACCTATTAACGCAAAAACTAACCAATCAACCCACTAACCTATTAAATTACCAAGCCATTAACTTACACTCAACACTAGCCTAAATCCACCCTAAATTTACATAGCACAAATTTCTTAATTATTTAAATTCTCATACATATATTTTCATATTTACATACATGGCACAATTTTCTTAAGGATTTACATATCTCACACCTAAATTTTCATATTTATATACAAAGAACAAATTTCTTATGTATTTACATATCTCACAACTAAACTTTTGAAAAACCATGAAATCCATACGTTGCATACCTAACAAGGGAATACGAAAAAAAATATGAGCAAAACCTTTATATTTTCTTATCTAACACTCATCCAAGGAAAAAAAAAATATGAAAACTTATGATAAACCAAACATTAGACGTGTGAAAAAATATTTCTCACTTTAGACGGGGTTGGAACGGTGAATCAGACCTTGAATAGCTGAAAAATCTCGGAGGTAACGAAGGAAACCTGGAGGATAAGGAGAGGATTTCGGGCATGAAGTGTAGTTGTAGTTCGCAGGAACCTATTTTAGGGCTTTTCCGTCGGCACTAATGCCGGCAATAATAAGAAATATTAGCATAGACTATAACGGATGCTCGATTTAGCATCTTCTTTTTGGCGCAACTCGTCTCCATCAGTCATTTTTGAAGTGGAACCGCAGGCGATGCAAAACGAGCACTAATCAATCTCTAATTTTGCAGTCAAAATAATTTCAATGCTAATATTAACATAAATTCACAAGTTTCCCGTAGTGCTGGTAGTTATATTTTTGTAATCATGATAATATTACTTTCTGAGATACTGAGAAATGTCTATTATAATTGGTGCTTAACTATGTGGTATGTACAATAAATTTCTTTTCTAATATATCGAGTAATGTCTATCAACATGAGTTAAATTGCTTTGTTGTAAGGGTTATGCTATCTTAAATTGTGACATACATAATCTCTAGTGACCAATTATATACTATTGGTCAACCTACATAATTTTATCTCAAATCACCATCTTCTAGATATGCCTTAATCTTCATTTTTTAACTACAATCTTCTATCGTTGTGTTTAATAATGGCCAATTGGATACCATGGCTCACCAAACTTATTGCCCATCGACACCAAATTCGATGCACTCTAACATTATCATCCGCCGTCATTTATGAACCTAATGCATGCTATTGATGCACACCATCATCTATAGGTTTAGTGCATGATGTTGGCTCATCTTATTTTTTTTGTTAATTTATGCACCCTATTACCTTGAGACAGATGGACAACGTTAAAGTAAGAAAATACTGACTAGTCTAATGTTAGTAATTGATACCAACATAAACCTATTTCTTCCTTGTCACTTATCATCGTCAATACTAACGACACGTATAATCACTGATAGAGTTTACCCCTATAGACCAAGATGATACTAATCAATTCATCACTTAACTCATCTCATCAAAGAAAGATAATTGAGCATTACTCGTGTAATCTCTTGAAAACAAATTAAAAGGCTTCTAAACTTCTCTAGCGTCCTTCATGGGACAATATATCAACCTCTCCTTCATATATGGCGAAGTGCATCAATTTAATTTAACTTATGACATATACTAGTAATATTATTTCAACCAAGTAAATTTTTTTTTCCTTTTCCTGATTTTTCATTTTGAAACACTAATGTCACTTGCAACTCTTCTTTTATTTGTATGTTGTGTAATGAATCCTCCTATAAATTTATATGTTAATGTGTGTGTATGTTTATATATGAATATATTCTAGGAAAATGATCATCATCTTCCATAATACAATTTTATATTATTTTTTTTTAATTATAATATTAAAGTTATCCATTTTCTTAATATCATTTAGTCTAGTGACTTGTATTATTTTCAAGACTTTTAGTATCATTACTTCAATCAAATGCATCCAAGCTTATATTAAAAATGGCTCTAATTATTTGAAATATAATTACATTTTCAATATATGCAATGATTTTGAATAAAAAAAATTTGATTGATGAAATATATACATAAATTTAGACGTAAGAGAAAGAAACTTACAGACATTATTTAATCATATCTGTATTCTTTATGTTTAACATTAGAGTTAATCATCATCAAACAAATTAAAATTTAATTCATAAATAATTTTTTTATGGTGTGGAAACGAAATCAATATCCGAAGGACTTCTTAATTTTAAGAATATAATAAATTCTAGATTTAAAAAAAAAATTACGAGCAAAATGATCAACTAACACCCATTAATTCATAACATATCAGAAAACTATGTTTCACAATATATATATATATATATATAATCAACAAATAAATATCATAAAAATTAAAATCTAATAATTTTTAAAACATTATTCGAAGAAAATTAATATCAAAACCGAATTTTTTTTGGTTGCTTGCTGCAACTCGCAGAAAGGGCTTCCATCCCCTCCCAACCCCCATAAATAGGCTCTGAGATCCATCAGCTTCTCCATAACCGCCCACCATGGTCTCCTCAAACTTGTCCGACGCTATCCACAGCATCCGCCTCTCCACCGTAGTTCCCGGAGACGTCACTCCGGCGAACACCGTTCACCATCTCACCGGCGGCGATCTCGCCCTGAAGCTTCACTATCTTAAATCCGTATACTATTTCCGTCCAAGCGATGTTTTGATGGGCCTAACCATTCCTTCCCTCAAGAAACCCATGTTCCCCTTACTGAACATCTATTATCCGGCGGCCGGCAGAATTCGCCGCGACGAGACCGGCCGGCCGCACATCAAGTGTAACGACGGCGGCGTCAGAATTGTGGAGGCGTGCTGTGATTTGACGATGGAAGAGTGGCTGGACCGGAAGGAAGTGGACCGCAACCGCCGGCTTTTTCCGGATAAGGCGGGGGGGGGGTTGGACCGGATATTTACTTCTCCCCAACTGTCTTCATTCAGGTTACTCTTTTCATGACCGTCCTTTAGTAATTTATGTTTTTGCATATTTAATTAATTGTATTTTATTATTAGTAAATTATTACTGAATATAAAGGTGAAAACGTTATCTACTTTTGGTTGTTCCAAAAATAGAAAAAAATCAACTTAATTAGCTTCGACTGACTTGACCTTTTTTCCGATTCTAATTTAAGTTGGCAGACTTAAATTTGTCCTATTCCGGAAGGATGCTCTGAACCCGTTCTTCCTTCTTTTCATTATTTTAAAGGGAGCGAAAAATTCTAGTAGAAATTTTATGTATAAACATTTTCTAATCGTTCATTTACCTTTTGCCCATTTTTTAGGTTCCAAGAGTAGTAATAATAATAGAAGACATTAATTTAATCTTCAAAATAGGGAAAATGTATCATATATATAATTAAAAAAAAATTTATTGTGGAATACTCAATTATGCATCTCATTTATATAATAGAATATTAATCCAATTAAAAGATTTGTTGCCTGCCGAAATAATTCATAGGATTAGAGTGATTATTTAATGCGTTAGTGTTGCATGAAGATCCAACACACGCATATAAAAGTAGAAAATATAGATCTTTTATGTGGAAAAATCTGAAAAGGAAAAAACACATAATGTCTACCCCAATCAAAATAATCAACAATGTATTTGTAAGTAGAGATGTCTGCCTTTCTCACATGACATGGAAAAACAAGATTACAATCTTATACCGAAAATTACATTTGTCTTTATATACAAAAAAATATATAAGTGTAAGACACAACAACCATTTTTTTACTACAATGTTTGCAAGCAATGGTTGCTGGCACTTGGTGGTTAGCGAAGGCAGACGATGATTGTCGACGATGGTTGATGGTGCTTAATGGCTATAGAGTTCAGTAGTTATTCGTAAGGTCTTCTCTCCAGAACAAACTCTTGAATTTCACGAGTAAATAGAGGAGGACTATTTATAATTTTTGGATAAGGGTATTTTGATCTTTTGCTGTGTAATTTTTTTAACCACCCGATCGAAAAGTTCATATTGATTCATCTTGATCATAGATAATTTTTTAATGATTTGAATGCCTAAATGACCCTAAGATTTAGCAATCTTGGGCTTGCTCGATTTCTCTTATCGGAACACTTGATTCAACTATAAATATGTCAAATTTGTAGTTCATTTGATCATTAAATTAATCTAAAACTTCTAAATATGCTTCAACAACTTGATATGGGATTGATTGGACCAAAATTGAGTTGATTTTGATATTGTTCAGTTCGTCTTGTCGAGCTGTCAGTTTGAATACAACTTTGCTGAAATAATGAGGGCTTGAGTGATTTTGAAATTTTAAATTTTATTATTTAAAATTCGTCGAGATTTGTGTTTTATAGAAATTTGTCGATGACATATCAGTTGCTCTTTTTCTTTCAAATGATGTTGTTAGTGTCATTCAAAAATATGTAACTAGTATTGAAAATGTGTTCAAAATAATTTCAGAAGTTCCAAACATTGAACTCTCAATAGATTTAAGTTGTCATGTGTGCTTCAAAGAGTTATCATGTTATTATTGTCAATCTTGGTGTTCGTGGTGGTCGAGTAGCAGTGATATGGAAGAGGCTGGATAGATGCTGTTTGAAGATGACTGTGATCGTCGGATAGTGGTGGTCGATAGTTGTAGCGATGGTGGGTGGCGTGACGTGTGGTCGTGTGCAGTTGCGTGAATAGGGTAGTGCTACCATGGAACCATTCCTGTGCACCTCCATGTTCGCAAGTTCTTTTGTGGATTAAAACCTGAAAATTTTGAATATGCCACTTTATTTCAAAATTTTTGCTATTAAATAGACCGATTTAATTAGTGGGAGAGAAGAAACACTACTCTGATTAAGTCTCCTTTCCCTTGAAAAGTCACGGACATTTATTCATTGTAGAATATTTTAGGTAAAGCCTATATTCCAAAATGACTTGCTTAAAAAAATAAGAAATACTCTAGAACAAACTCTTGAATTTCACTTTTTCTTCTATTCTCCTCCATCTCTAAATAAAAAGAGGGGGAATAATTATAGGCTTTAAAGATGGACATTTTTATCTTTTGTTGCATAACTTTTCTAACAACAGGATCAGACAGTCCATGTTGATACCACATTGATCATAAATAGTTTTTAAATTATTTCAGTGGCTAAATGACCTCAAAATTTTGTAATCATTGACTCATTAGATTTCTTTCCTCAGGGCACTTAACTATATATATATATATAGAGAGAGAGAGAGAGAGAGAGAGAGAGAGAGAGAGAGAGAGAGAGAGAGAGAGAGAGAGAGAGAGAGAGAGAACAAAAATCTGTTAAAAAATTCAATCCAAAATGTGTTGATGATAATGATGTTGATATAGGAAGAATGAAAATATCAACACCATTATTTTTTTCCACCGTACATTAAGTAGCAAAATTAAAGCTTGAGAAAATTCAAAAGCACCTGTTCTCCCAGTCTCTTCATCAAACATTTCTTTTATCAAAGAAACAAAATGAAGAAAGCACTCTCAAGCATGAAACTGTCACAATCCACCAACACACACATTTAATTCCAACACACAAGTCCAACATCCAAAACCTAACCAAAGGCAACTGTTGAGAAAGAATGTATTAAAAAAGGAGAAATCCATAAAATCACAGAAAAAAGCCATTCCTTCAAAATTCACCACAAGAAAAAGCATGATTTTACTCACAAAGCACTGTAAACTTCTCATAGCAAAGACGAAACCCAAAGAAATGCACAGAAAAGCCATTCCATCGAAAATCACCGCAATAAAGGCAACGACATTACTTACAGAGTACCATGACCACGGAGCGCAGAGAGGAGCAGAAAGACAGCAATCGAGAGAGACACGTTAAATAGGCGCGTGAGAGGGATCACTTATTTAGCAATCGAAGCCACGGGATGAGGGCAGAGGAGAAGATCGAAGAGGCACCTAGGGCATGGGATGAGGGCAAGCGCGACAGGAGGGCAGAGAAGTAAGAAAATTCCTCCAAACGTGGGTTACGGGGTCGAACCCGCGACCAGTGTTTATTACAAAACAAAACTAGTTATCGTAAAACGCACTGAAGACGAAGAAAACAAGGTGGTGTTTTGAAAACGTAGATGCAGTGGATAAGCTGCGCTAAACATATCTTAAGTCTCATTCCACTTGAGAAGTTATGGAGATTTATTCGTTGTAGAAGATTTTGGGTAAAGCTCATCTTCCAATATGTCTTTCTTTGGAAGAATTAGAAATACTCCATCTCTAACTCTAGAATTTCTAAAGGCTCCATTGACCTACAAAATTTATTAAGAAAATTCAAAGAAGAAAATGAATTGCTAAAAATATTTTATTGAATGTCGGGAACTTAGTTATGCTCATGTTTAAGATGTTAACATGAGTGTGCACTCAAAGTTATACTGAAAGTTGCCCCCCCAGTCTAGAATTAGTTCTCATAAACTTGATGTCTAAATGAAATGCAACAATGTTATCCCATCATAATCGTGTTCACGACTTTAACGTCAATAATCATTTGAGTCTATAGTGAAGTTTGCCCCTTAGTCTAGAATTGGTTCTAATAGACTTGATATCTAAATGAACTATAGAAAGATAAGCCCATACAATCATGCTCATGATGTTGAAATGAACGATCTTTTAGGATGCAGTGAAGGTTTCCCCCTATCAAAGAATGCATCGAAAATAATCTTTTAGTGACTCTCATTTTGATTAATCTCAGAAAAGTGAGGAGTATCATTAACAATCCTCCAGTTTGCAATAAATTGTTCCACAAATAATTCAGCAAGCTTATGAAAGGTATGTATGAACCCTCCTATGAATAAATAAAATCAAATATATGCTTAGCCCTTAAGGGTCTTTTTGGGGCAGTTGTAGCTCATCAATAAAATGCTACAACTTAGCTTCCTCAAAAAGCTGTTGCGGATGAGCTGGTTGGTCATTTATTTTCTTGCAGTTTAAAAACAGCTTTGTGGCATATGTTCTGGACAAATGACCATTCAACTCAAGTGTAGTAATGATGTTTGTAACAGAGCTGTCATAGTCATGTATTTCATACTTTAGAAACAAAAATTTACTTTAGAACAGTACAAAAAATATGATATACTAAACAAGAAAACTCATGAGAACATTGAATCAAAACCCTAATTTACATAAAATCATGAACTCAAACACTTAATTGCTGAACAATAGCCAACAAGCTAGCAAGATACTGATATCAACAAGCTAGACCATGCATAAAGCACAACAAGATAAACTAAAATAAGAACTCCAGATTCACATGATGCATCATATATATATTTATATATATATATATATCCTACTTCTTTAAAGCAAAAGAACATATGCTTAGTAAAAGTAATTAGTAATTATAGAAGGGAAAACTCCCCGTATTTTTAAGCATAAAAGTGCACCCTTCTCTCACAATAATAACAAACGGGATTACAATCTTACATCGAAAATTGCAATTATTTTTATACAACAAAAAAAAATGTTGGACGCAATTGCCATTTTTTAACTGCAACAAATGCAAGTAGTGGTTCTCATTTGTCGGCAACGACAGACGATGACGAACAGCAGTGGTCGACTATGACCGGTTGGCAGTGATCGACGGTGGTTGGTGACTAGGAAGACTAGTGGTTACTCATGGGATTTTCTCTCCATAATAAACTTTAAAATTTGACTTCTTCTTATCTTCTCCTCTCCTCTCCAACAGAAGAGAGGGTGCCTATTTATAGTCTTTTGAGATGGATGTTTTGGTCTTTTCTTACTTAACTTGTCTAACTATATGATCAGATGGTTCATATTGATCCATCATTAAAATGGTTGGTTTGAAAATGGTTGGTTTTTATATTACTTATGTGCCTAAATGTCCTCCAAATTTATCATGGGATCGTTGGATTCCTTTTATCGAGACACTCGATTGGTTTATAAATATTTTAAATTTGGCCTCCCATTACGTCTCAACGGCTTCATTTGAACTTGATTGGACTTAAATTGAATTGATTTTTATATCATTGGGTTCTTTCTATCGAGACGGGTTTGTCTAACTATAGATTTGTTGAAATCAGTCCCAAATGATCTTGCAATTTAATTTAAAGAATTTATTATTAAAAAATGCTTCAAGATTCATATTTTATAGGAATTGATGACACATCAAAACTTAATAAATTAAAGATAGATTAAACATTCTAAATATTAAAATAAATTTCATATGATACGCTATCATTTAATAACCGGTTCAGTATTTGACTATGTTCTTTATTACATCCATATGTCAGTCTAGCAAATTTTTGGCGGATCTGTACTCCCAAGTTATTTATTAAATTCTCAACGGTGACCTTAAATGAACAAGCAAGGAGTTCAATCTTTTTTAATTTTTGGGAGGCCACCTGTGTTCTTTGAGTGGAAAAGATGATGACCCTGCAACACAAAAGTTATTAGGTGCGGGATAAATTTGTGTGTGGTGTCCGATTTAGTGCGTCCAAAATTTTGAATGGACCCCATTTTAAAAATAAAAAAACAAAAATATGTATTTTAGTCGTCTAGATTGCACACCGCAAACAAATTTACGTGACACGCAATAAGCGCTCCTGCATCACAGTTAATATTCCTTTGTCTAAATAAATTTAATTTCAAAATTGAATTTTCTATCAAAAGTATGTAAATATTGAAATCCTAATAAAATGTACTATTTTTTTATAAAATTTGTAACTACAAATTACAGATTAACGAGAAAAGTTTAAAAAGAAGGGAAGATTTACATACATAACACTCAAAGTCTTTTATTTTTATGTGATATGAAAATTTTGGGTGGTATAAATGTAAAAAAACCAAATGTTAGATGTTAAATATGTAACTATGTAGGAATTAGGTGCAATGCCAAAAAATAAAAGCTGTACTATTTGAAAGGGTTCCTCTTTCCTAATGCTCTATAAATCCAAACGAATAATACCCTTTGGATTATCATTACATTACTGAGACATTTAAAATTTAAAAACAAAACTATTTAAAACTATATAAAATTTTAATTTAAATCGGAATCACCTACATAATGAATTAAATGATTATATATACTTCAGGTAATATTTAAGAAATTATTAAATAATAAGGAATTCATTATTTTACTATCATAATTGGGGAAAATATTACATTAGTACTACGCACGTAGAGTAACGTGCGTAGCCAATAAAATCACGCCACGACACCCCACGTTACAGGAAAAAAAAACGGCGCGGTAACACGGGGAATTTTTTCCCTCCCATTATTTTCCCTCCCCCCCCCGCCTGTCTTATTCATGGGTTATTGTGTCCTAAGAATATTTCTGGTGTTATAATAACATAATAACACATCAATAACACGCAATAACACATCAATACACAATAACACATGAATAGCATGGGGGAAATATTTCCCCATGTTACCGCGCCGTTTTTTTTTTCTGTCAGGAATATTTCCCCGTGTTATTCTGGTGTTATTGTGTGTTATTCATGTATTATTGTGTCCTAAGAATATTTTTGGTATTATAATAACACAATACACATCAGTAACACATGAATAACACACAATAATACATGAATAACACGGGGGGGGGGGAGGGGGGGCGAATATTCCCCGTGTTATCGTGCCGTTTTTTTTCTGTCACGTGGAGTGTCTTGGCGTGATTTCATTAGCTATGCACGTTACTCTATGTGCGTAGTACTGATGTAATATTTTTTTCCCACAATTGACATATGATAAGGTTGTCGGGAAGACGAGAGGTCAAGTAGTAATTATGGTATTTAATGCTCTATAAAGCCATGACAATGTAATAGGAAAAAAAATGAACATAATTCAAGCTCTTCAGAAAAAAAATAATAAAATTATTAAGTTTGCAAACTATAGCTGATAAAATATTTAGTCCTGCCTGTCACGGACAAAAAGTCCCACATCGGCTAGGTGTAGGGCTGAAAAGCAGTATTTAAGTCCAGGGCTGCCCACCTCTTTTAAGAGCTCTTTTGAAAGATGACACGGCGTATCAGAGCAGATTATTGTCTGTCAGGTGTGTGGACTCTCCATGGTCAAGTGGAACCCTCGGAGAAGTCGATCCGTAACGAGGGCTTCACGTGATTGAGTGAAGGAGAATGTCACAGACAAAAAGTCCCACATCGGCTAGGTGTAGGGCCGAAAGCAGTATTTAAGTCATGAGCTGCCCACCACCCCGAAGAACTCTTTTGGGAGTGCCGCTCTAAAGTACTTAAGATACTGTGTAGGGTTATTTGAATGGATAAATTTGAAATACATTGTACTTCTTTTATGAATTTTAAAATATTAAGTGTTTAATATGAAGTGTCATAAAGACAATGAAAAATTTAAAATTTACATCTTAGTTCATTTTGTTTGAATTTAAAATTCGGTGAATTTTCCCCGATTTGAAATTAGATATTTTCGGCCTCCTTGACGTTTGCCACCGCCGTCGGTCGCCTCAACCAAGCTCTGCCACAGCCTCTCTCTGCCAATGTCGGTTGATGCCGTCGCTTGACGTTGTTACCGTTGTCGATGTCAATCGTTGGTTGCCACCGCCGGCCATTGGCCACCACACCTGCGAACAATGGTTTATATATTTTGAAAAATGTTGTTTTCAATCTACTTCAAATCAAACAAAAAAATATATAATATTCAACATTTTTTTATAATAAATCAAATAACTCAAAAGTATTTCAAATAAAATACATTATTTATGCTTTAACCCAAGAAGTAACACAAAGCTAGAGACCACATTTTCCACATATTTTAAACTGTTAGTATTTTTAGAAATAATTACACGTACAATATTGGAAATATTGCTATTTACAAATCTAGCACTCGAGTAATTTGTTTTAACTAATGAACTACACGTGCCACAGTCAAAACATTGAGAATTTGATCAAAAATGAAAAACATGGGTTGAGATTTTATCTTGAATTTTGGTATTTTGAGAGTTTGTGAAATGGATGGAATGGGATGCTATTTTTTAACCATTTATATATTTATATATTTTTGTTAAACTTTTGGGCAACTAAGAAAAAAATTCACCTAGACAGGGGACTGCATGTGGCCAAAATTAGTGACTTAGAAAGGGGTTGTTAGTTTACCATCTGTCTAAGTAATAGAGTGGACATTAAAGTTCGTGACAGGAGAGTTGGCATATGTGTGGGCCTCTGCTTGGTATGACAAAAATTACTGTTATATATTTATAAATGTATGACTTGAAAATAAAAGAATGATGCATTTAGGCAATAAATATTGTTGCATCTTTCTTTTTTCTTCCTAAAATGATGAAAAAATATTAAAAATAAGTTTGCAATTAGGGTTTGTGTCAAATAGGTACATACATATTATTTACCCTCTTCCGTGTGCTTAAAGAATATTGACTAACCTAGAGTAAGTTTTTAATTGATATGGTTATGCTAGGTAGGTTCTAGCCTGTCACTTCCAGATTACCCATTGTGTCCTCTCATAAGACTAATTAGGTCTCAGGTTCTAACTCTAGATCAAATTGGTAAAAGTTCTAGCCAGTCAACCTAGAATCACTAATTTTACATCTATCAAAATTTATCTCCCTATTTATTTGCACTCCTCCCTCGACTAAGTCTACCCTGATACTAAGGGTTAATGTGACATTCACTAGTTGTGTGAAATCATGACCCTCTTGGATCATTATGTTTCACAACGGATTTTAACATTATAAATGATCAGTTTGCAAAGTAAATTAAGAACCAGTGAAAATATCATCACAATTTTGGAATAAAAGAAATCTTCAAACCATTCTAATGCCACACAAGATTAATTCTCATCACAAGGAGAAAGAGTAAGATACATAGTTGGGGATTAATATATAACAAACAATTTTTTATATCTCTCTATATCTGATTCATAATTTTCTTATTTCTACAGAAATTTTAAACCCTTATGAATATTCTAGGAAGCAAACAAAATTTTCCCAACTTTCATGTTGATAACTTTATTCAATTTGACCTGCAAAATACATATTAAAGTTAAATATAGAAAGCAAATTTTTTTGTTCTACATCTAAATGCTTTCAATAAAGTAAGATCTTGATACCATGATTCATATAAGCCATGGCAATTATCTCATGATATTTTGTCATTATATTTATTTTATAATATTTTCATTTCAATTCGAATAGAATTATCATTATTTTAATTATTCATACGAGTTATTACAATCATTCCTCCTTATAAAAATGTGTCCTCACAATTTTTGGATTTCGTGTAATTCGTCAAAAGAAGCGAGAATATAATTATCTAAACTTAGATTTTTTTTCTTAGGTTATCTTCATTTTATATTTATGCTTCTATTACACATTAATGTTAGGGGAGTTCTTACTTCTAAGTTCTTTTATATTATAGATTTGGAATGTTTTTGACTCCCCTTACATATGACATTGAGCTGCAACTCAATTTTTTCTTATGACTTTATTTTTTTATATATTTTATTTATTTTATCAAAAATTATATATGTAACACATCATGTACTCCTATCATTTGATCTTGGGATGTCAATTATTTTAAATGTCCCAATTTTTAATTCTACAATGGAGAACCATAAACTTTTAATATCATTCCTCCACTTCAAATAATTACATTATTATTAATTCTCAATTTTTTCTCTGTTTTTGTTTGCTCAACTAACTCATTATATTTTTCATCTTTTATTTATGTTCCTCGAATTCCTTCTTGTATAAATAATCACCATAAGATATCAGTAATTTTTTTTTTCAATTTCTATTTTATCAATTTAGGGTCTGTTTGGGGCAGTTGTAGCTTATTGAATAATCTGTTGATAAGTTTATTAAAAATAACCTAATAATAAGCTAGGTGAGGTGGCTATTATAAATTTTTATTTTTTTAGAAAAGTCAGACTACTGTCAGAAGGTTCCACCGTATCTAGATAGGTGCGGTGTGAAAACGCTGTTTTCGGCGTTTTCAAAACACATAAGCTGTCAAAACGCAGTTTACCCAAACAGGTTAGGAACGTTTTCAAAACACCACCGCACCAAATAAGCTGCCCCAAACGGACCTTTAGTTTCTTTAATGATCAAATAGTTTGCAATACTAGGGATTTTTATTTAACGCATTAGCCACAATATTAACTTTATCAAATTCAGGTCATACTCTTTAATAAACTCTAATCATTTTCTCCATCTCAAATTTAACTCTTTCTGTGTTAAAATATATTTGAAGATACGGTTATAAACATATATTTCACATCTAACTCTATATAATTAAACAATATTATCAGATCTCAAATTTAACTCTTTTTGTGTTAAAATATATTTTATGATATGGTTATCAACATATATTTCACATCTAACTCTATATAATTAAACAATATTATTAGATATTTAAAGCCAATATTATTGATGTTAATACCAAATCATGGGTTACATAATTATTTTTATGATATTTCTATTATAAAGGTTCATATATAATAATCTTCACATTCTTCATTAACAAACAATCTAAGCATTTAATAGATGCATCACCAAAAATTTGGAAACCTTTATTTTCATGTGAAAAGTTATACAAGGAAACACTAAATAATCTTCTTTTCATTATATTCATTAGTTTACAAAAATGATACTACTTCATAAGTCAATAATAATATTGTTATAACTATTTGAGAAAGTTCCTTCATAAATTATTTCTAATAATTTTTCATCAACAAAAAATTATTTACTTAAGACATATTAGTTAGTCTTGGTCAATCTATATTTGCCTCACTTTTCAAGTTTCTATTGATACTCCTTCGTTATTGTTAATTGATAAAATACCCCAAGAATACTAACTTCTCAACCAAAATTTATCTATAAACAATTTTGCGTGTAAGTTATAATTTCTCAATGTTTATTATTTAAGATTCAAATAAGTAGCATAATTTTTATCATTATATTCATAAAACAACATATCATTTATAAAAAATAGCTATAAATTGATCTAGATATGGTCTAATCTATATAAAAGGTACTAGTGCCTCAATTACTTCATATGGCATTGCTAGGAACTTATTATTATTATATCTTACATTAAAGTAATTTAGTAGCATCTTTTTTTTCTTACATTCAATTTATGATATCATATCCTTGAGGTAAATTTTAGAAAATATTGATACCCCTTAAAATAAATATAGTATTAATTCTTAACAAAATAAACTTATTTTTATATTAACCCCATTCAATTGCCCATCTTCATAGTTTCACCCTTCTTTACAATTAACAATAGAACTCCCCCAGGTGACACACTAGTTCTTTCGAAATCTCTATAGATTAGTTTATGTACTTAAATTATTAATTTTAATAAAATTTTCAATATTATTCTAGATGGAGTTTTTGCTAATGGTATTATGCTAAGACACTAGCTCGGTAAAAAATCAATCTTTTTATCAAAAGAAAATCTTACTAATTAATTAAAAAGATATCTTTGAATTATTTTACCACCTATATATTTTATTCTTACAACCAATATTCCTCCAACTTTAACATCTTCCAAAATGTTATACTTCCTTTCTTCTTAAATTTATTTAATTAAATGGCCAATATTAAATATGGAAATACCCTTTTATCTCTATGCAAACAAATCTTGTCACCATTTTCTAAAAAAAAATATATGAAATTTATTTTTCTATAATAAATTTTAGTTCAAAATAAAGTCAACTAATTCATTCTCAACATAGTATTAAATTCAAGCAAAATAATCAACTCAAAAATTCAAATCCTTCTGATTTGTTTTTAATTTCATGGATATATGTATAAATTATTATCATTTTATCTCTAATACACACATTATATTAGGTAAAATGTTCAAATGTTTAAAAAGCACTTCAATTATAAAAGAATGGATGACATTATAATTAATGAACATTCTATTCAAATATTTTGACGTTAAAGCAATACATGTTATTATATTTCATAAAATCTTCGTCTCTTATGGATTCTAAGTATATACTTTGGTCTAAACGGAGATACTTTGCTTTAAACTACTATTTTTGGTCGTCTATTAGCTTAACTATTACGACTCCAACTTTTCCTTGCAAGTGGATTCCTCATTATAAATTCTTGATAAAATTTTACTTGTTCTAGAGCCCCTAAACTTACTATATTTTCCTTTAGATTTAAACTCATCCATCATATTTTTCCTCCAAAGTGGGCATTCTCTAATTTATGTCCCACTTTGGCATATTTAAAATATTAACTTACAAAAACATTAATCGAATGCCTCTTTCCACAAAATATATAAACTTTAATTATTCCTTTAAAAATTGGTACACTATTTATTGATTTTATATGATTAAACCTAGTGTTTTTTTTTCCAAACATTTCTTTCTTCTTTAGAAATCTCTTCTAATCTTTTTTACTAGCTTCTTATCTTTAATGTTTTATGATAATGATAATATTTATCAATCTAGCTCTTCTGGTTAAATAAAAAAAATTAATTTTGAAGCGTACAAAGTATTAAATGATGTTATCTTGCAAATTTTTTTAGAGATATATGCATATTTCTTCGTATGTTCTAATTAATTTTGAAGAATATCTTCCTAAATTTATAAATTTCAAATTCATATTCCATTATTATTCTTCAACCCCATAATAATCATATAAATATCTTCTGCATTTGTGTCTTGTAGATGATAACACAAACCATTCTTTACATTTACCTATACATTTGTTACCTGAAATCACAAAATTCAACCTTTCATTAAATTCTCCCATTATAGATTCAGTTCCAATATATCAACCTATTCTTCTAACAAAAATAGCTAAGAAAATCTATCTTCTTAGCATTCATTTCTATCTATTATATTTTCAAACCTAACTAACAATCTTCAACTACAATTAATTCTATTTTGCATTTAAAAATAGGTGATCTTGCACTTTGAAATGACTTCAAATTTTTATTGACCTCTTCATATTTGCAGACATCTATTCCAGTTTGTGCATCCACTAATAATTAAGCCATCATATTGGCAAATTATATCGTTAAACAAATCCACATGGATCACCTTACTTATTTGCCTAGAAATTAAACAATTAGCAAAATCTTATTATTGGTTGGATATATAATTCATCACCTATTTACGGAACATATTTTTAGCATATGCATATTATCACTAAAGTAATAAATTATTTTATAATATGCATAAAATGAGCTTAACCTTATAGTTCCTCTATATTAAATTTAAAGGCCATCATATGGTTAGATAATAAAAAAAAGATCATCCTATGGCTAACTATTATATAAAACTCAATCTTTCTAATTTGATTCTCTAATACCGCTTTTTATCATGCCTCAACCCATATAATTCACATATGACCATAGATTACAGGGAGCTAGAGTGGAACAGAAGGATGGAGACCACTTTTTTTCATATCATAATTCAATCATCACCAGTACTTAAAAAGTTTATCCCTAAAAAATTTAGGATCGTCAAATTATTATATGAAATCACACTAATCTCACAAATATATATACAATAAACAATCAAGCCCCTCATAAAAAATAATTATTAAATTATAAATTCACAAGAATTACACTAACCTAGATGTTTATTATTATATCATTAATATTCTAATAAATTCGTACATATTATACACTACTTATGATATCAATATTTATTATAGTAACTCTTTCTCTGTTTAAAATGATTAACAACTATGAATCCATCAAGGATAAGCATAAATCTTAATAGGTTATATAGATCATTTCGAGAATTCATTATGTTAAAAGAAATATAATATCTATTCATATCACATTTATAATAAAAGATAAGATCATTTATATATAATTTCTATCAATTTAAATGAAATCGTAAAACTATATTTCAAGAGATTAATATTATAACTTATTTATAAATTTGATATGTGTTCATGATGTACTAATACCTCATTTTATATAAATAAGTTACTAATTATTAGTATTATAATGTACATAAAAATATTAATTTATTTTAATTAATGATTGAATTTTCTATCTTTAATATCTTATCATCTCATTATCATAAATGTAATTACATAATATTTTTCCTTATTATGAATATGATCATCGTCTTATTTCTAATGGGCATCATATTCATCATAGATCACTGATATACAATATCCCAAAATATGTATATTTTTCAATTCTTACATTATATCTAAAAGCTCTTTTCTTTCTCATTTAATGTGCAAGGCAAACATGTGATCTTGCTCTCTCGTGGATATAATCTTTATATCCATAAAATTTTAAATCATATATTTAGCCATCCTTTCATCATAAACAAAACATGTGGTCGCATAAGGGTTAACGATGAAGGCAATATAAGATGAGGTTATAGTGAAGATGGAAGCAAAACGTGTTTTATAATGAGAATGAGGAGCTAAAAATAATGTGTCAACTATAAAAAAAATGAAGGTGACAATATTTAAGTGGAAATGAAAGTATTAGTGGTAGTTTAGGGCATAATATATAAAGTGGAATCCATATTATGCTCGGAATGATTTTGTAATAACAAAAATTTTGCAAAATAGGAATAAATTAATTTCCACAACAACTAGGCTATATTAGCCATTACATAGCATTTCAAGTTAACAGAGACCTATTAATGTTAATGGAGGCTAAGGCAAAATTTGTAGAAAACCATTTATATATAGGTTCATAAGGCAAAATGCTTATTAGTTTATAAAGTGACATCAACGTTTGAAGTGTCCTACTAAGTTTGTAATGGGCTATAAACTTTTATAAATTGTAGCTATTAATATAAATTGTTTTGCTTGAATAAATGTCTTATAATTTAATTTGCAATTTGCATCTATTATGACAATTGGAGACTTCTTATCACAAGTAATTTATCTTCCTCCGCATGTAAGATTCGGTCCCTCTTTGGATTAGCATTTTCTTCTTTTATCACTTCATTTTCTTTTAGATCAACCTCCTCCACAAATGAAATAATTCACCAATTAGGACAATTAGGGACTATGTGGCCAAACCCATGGCATTTGAAGCATCGTATAATATATGTAGTTCCTTCCCTCACTGTGGTAGCAGTTACCTCCATTTGAAAAGTATTTTTGCTACTATTTTCAATATTTCGACAACCAACATGTGCCAAGAGAAGGATTGATTTGACGGAACCGCCCAAATCTTTGAAAGGACTGTGTATAGGAGTGTTCCGATCTAACTTATGTTGCTTTTCAACCTTCATCACCAAGTTAATAACGCATTATAATGTCCAGAACGATTAGAGTTGAACCAAATTGCAATAGATGGTCGTAGACCATCAAAAAAATATGCAATAATGTGCTCTTCAAGTCCAAAAAGATAGCACTTCAGCCCCAATTATTCAAATTTAGCGATATATCCCTCCTCGATGATTCTTGTTGATGAAGTTTATAAAACTGGATGAAGACTTTTTGTCATTAATGCTTGAATACGAGAGTTTGTTGCATTTCCTTCTTCTTTTTTGTCTAAGTCATGATATTGGATCTTACCACTCTTTATCGAATCATCTTCAAGTTTTCTCACGAGGGTGAGGTGTTCTTAAATTTTACTGCCACCAATTTGACGATATATTTCTTGTGACATTTCTTTGTATTCAAGAATTCATTCAATCATACGTTGCCAATTGATGAATTCAACACGATCCAATCTTCCATCAACATCAAGAAGGTTGCTTTTGATTCTAGAATCTGGAGGTTTCCATTGATTTTTACGCCTTAACATACTTAGAAGTTTTTCATCACTAGATGTCTCTTGATGAATGGGTTATCTTATTCCTTGCCAATCACCTCATTTTTTGATTCATTTTGATGTTCTTCCCTATCTCGTTGTTCAAGAAGCACCAGTCTTGTATGTAGATGATGATTTTTTTGCTGCAATTCTTCCACAACCAAATCTCAGGCTGGACAGACATCTTTTCTCCTAGACGGCGTCTTCAATTGCTTCTAGTAACAAGAAAAGAGAAAAAATAATTACTAGAAATCAAGGGGAAAGAATGATAGTGTTCTGTTACTATTTTCAGATTTTTTGCTACAAAAAATACAAGAAAAGGGTTCAAAAAGGCTATAAATTCTTATTAAGAATTAGTATCAAGGTGTACCACACACAAAGGCAGGGATAAAAATCTGTTTGCTAGAACATTATTGGACAGAAATCTTCGACAAAAGCTGACCTCAAGCCTATGAAAGATTCTTCGCCAGAATTCTGCCACAAAATCAAACTGAAATCCTCTCAAAAAGCTTGGGCAAAAATCTACTACAAAATATGTCCATAGGATAGCAATGGTAGGAAGAAAGCAAGAAAAAACAAAGAATTGAATTCCAAAGTACCGAGTTCTAGATTGACAAAATTCAACAAATCTTGATAGCATAAATCTTTGCTCTAATACCAAGATGATACCAGAACAATATAAAAACAGAAATCTGCAATTCAAATAATCTATAAAAGAAGAAGAGCTGAACCAAAAATCTTAAGGAAGAGAAAGAAGGCATTAAGTGAAAGAAAGATAGTTGATCAGCACCTGGGCGCCACTCCAGGATACTGAATACATTTAACTTAGAATGATATGGGAAAAGTTACTAAAACCAATCCAAAACTCTTCATCCCCAATCCACACAAAAAGGACCTACTTATAAAGACTAGATTCCCATAATCATAATTATTTCATCATAAAATAAAGAGACAACAACAAATTAAAATACATAAACCACGGCATATAAACTGAAATAAATCTCTAGCTCCCGCATCACAAAAGCTCTTAAAGCTTATTGAAATAAATTATTAAATAAAAGCATATTTTTTTCTATAATTATTAACTAACAAATTGATCACAAATAAGTCATGCAAGCTCATATGATCGACATGTTTGTCCGATATAGTTAGGTGGTGCCCTCTACACCAACACCCACTTATGTTAGGTAGATGGCATCCTTAAAACGGACATCTTTATTATTCATGATAGATGCTAATTTTGTAGCTTCCTCTAGCAATATATAATGAGAGTGTCAGGATCTACTTTGACCAAGCTCTTCAACTCTTTCTTTCTATTTAGCTTCTTCGCTTTAGAATCTAAAACTATCATCATTATTTCCTTAATAAGTTCTTACACCGCTTTTACTCTATTTTTATCACTCATCCTCCTCTTCTTTACATAATGTTTATTTTCATTTTTCAATGCTCTTTTATTATAACATCAATCACAACCACTGCTTCCACCACCACAATGCCCTTCAATACTTCTTCTTTAATGATATACCGCAACATACACCATCACCTTTGAACAACTTATGGGACCAATTATTTTTTCCATTAGATAAATGATGCTTGATGCCAACCACAACCTATAAATGACAATGATAAGTACACTCTCTATATGAACAAAGGAGTCGTTATATTGGTGCGATGAGATGATGCTAGCCTTAAAGGAAGGGTGACAGAAATGAGACATGAAGACACAAGTAGATGATGAATTTCTATGGTTAACGTTTTTAGGATTCATTTATAGTGTATTGACAGTGTGATTCTATTATGAATGAAAAAAATGTACATCGAACAAGTCCATCTAGCATTATCTAGTAAAGTCGATAGACCAAGAGAAGAAGAGGAAAGTATAGTTTAAGGAATTACTCCTTTACTACATTTGTTAAGTTTCAAAGTTTTCATGGAAGCATCTTATCATATGCTCATGGGCAAGGAGCTTTTATAAGGTGAGGTCAACCTTTGATTTTACCCAAAAAATTTTTATTACAATCATTTAAGATTGATATTTGACCACTTTCAAACCTTTTTCATGATCATGCGAAGATCCTTGATAGGTTCTAGGTGAAATGTGCTTTAATTGAGCCATTAATAGATACCATGTATCAATGACATAATAGACATCTTAGATCTACTACCCTGATCTAACTTTTATTCATATATATCATATTAATTTTACTCCTTTTTTTCCATCCAATCCTTTTAACAAATTTTATAAAAATATCCAGCATATATTTTATAATTTTTAATATCTTTTTTAATTCTTCGTACTCTTAGTTTAAATATTGAAAGTTATTTCGATACTGATACAATCAATAACCTAATTCTAGGCATCCATCCTCTACTGTCTGCCATCATGAACACAAGGCGGTTTACTATATTCCTACCGATTCACGTACGTAACAGGAATGAATTGATTTGCAGCCGTATAGAAATTATCAAAATTCTATATATATATATA
>NW_018164781.1:568095-574787 GCF_001263595.1 Phalaenopsis equestris | reverse complement strand
ATATATATATATATATATATATATATATATATAATGTATTGTTTAAGGATAGATTATTCGCAGCCATTGGAAATAAAAGCACATTATTATCATTGCTTATATCTTTAAAGTGTCATTTTCTGTGGCAGTAGATGCATGCGTTAAATCTTCTTAGCTGTCAGCACCACATTAATTATTACATGTTTAACCTTCTCTACTAATAATATGCTATTATAGTTTGGAGTATGATCAAACTATAGTTCCGTATCATAGCTATGAATAACTGAAATAATATCGTGTCTGATGTAGGAATGACTTCCAGAAATCTTAGATTAACGTTTAAAATCTGCCAACTTTTTAAATTCAAAAAGATATCAAAATTATACAGAGAAACTTCGCAAAAACATTTAACTAAAAGCGCATTATGTCAAACTTCATAACTGTATGAGGCAAACACGATCAAACAAATGGTTATTCGTGTTCAGCTCGTTTATAATTTGTGCTTAAAAAAATTGTTCTTATTCAGCTTGCTTAATAAACGATTTGAACATGAGTTAATGAGCCTAACACAAGTTATTCGTGAACGAGCTTTTTTAACAACCCTATTCTTATTTGGTTTCACTGTTACAACAGTTCACCAGATTCAAATGTGGAGGAATGGCAATTGGTTTTAGTTGGGCTCACCTCCTCGGAGATGCAGTTTCGGCTTCAAATTTCATCAACCTCTGGGGACAACTACTATCCGGCAAAGAAATACCCAAAAACTTCCAGCTCCACAACCTGAAAAATGATCCAGAAAAATCAATTCCAGCAGAACTGGACTCTGTACTACCCAGCTCAGTTGAGCAAGTCAAACAGGTAGGGGATTTCTGGTTAAATTCAAATACTCAACGGATGGCTACATTTTCCATTGAGCTTACAGCAACCAAGTTGAATTACCTGCAATCAAAAATTTCTACAAAAATATCAATATTTCAAACAATTGCATCCCTATTGTGGCAAAACATTGCAAAAATTAGAGCAGAAAAAGAGCCCAAGCTGGTGACAGTTTGTAGCAATAGCTCCATTGAAAGCAATGGGATTCTCAGTAACCAGATAAAAGTTAAGACTGTCGCATCAAATTCATCACCAGCCAAGACTGAGCTGCTAGAATTGGCCAAGCTGTTAAATAAAGAAGCCATTGATGAGATGAAATCAGTACAAGATTTACTAAATAGAGAGACTGAGAAACTAGATGTCATTCTTTATGGTTCAAACCTCACTTTTGTTGATATGGAATCAATCAACTTCTATAAGCTGGAGCTTAAAGGACAGCAACCAGTTCATGTGGAATACAACATTGATGGTGTTGGTGACGAAGGAGCAGTACTGGTGCTTCAAGGTCATGTTGGCACAAGTGGAAGAGTGATATCATTAATACTGCCAGAAGAGGAGATTCTCCAGCTTAGGGAGTTGCTTGAGAATGATTGGGGTATAGCATAATAAGATGCAATGGTTGCCTTGAATAAAAATAATTAATTTATATGTCGCAAACTGAATAACTCCTAATGCAAGCTTTAGATGTCTCTGAATAAAATTATTTGTGAGCTCTTCAGGAAGCAAGAGAGTTGATTGGCAAATTGCTCAATTACTTTATATGTATGATGCAACAGTTTAACATATTTTAGTACTCAACCACTATATGCCTAAGTATATCATGTTTGTTATGTAATATTAAAAAGGTTGAAGATGTCCCCATGTATATGCTATCTATCTAGCAAGTTCATGTAATATTTTTCTTTCTAATCCTTTTATGTCTATTTTTTCAATAACTTTTTTTCAATAATTGCAGTCCCATCATTTTTCTTGTATAACTATTTTTTCATCTCAATCTTCTTAATTTAACCAATCATTCATCTTAACATTTTAATTTCTACAACTCTCTAATTGAAATTAATAGTTTTTATTTCCAAATGCTCAAATTCATTATAGACAACACATTATATTACCATCTTAAAATATAACATAAATTTTCAACATACTCTTATTGGATAGTACTCCTGGATAAATCACGGTTTAAGCTATACAAATTTTACTCCAAAAGTTGTATTGCATCCATTTTCATATTTTTTTTAAACAACTAGTACAAAAATCTATCACATCGACAAACTCGAGCAAATTCTCCAATAATTTTGATATATAATTATGATGTTGACCTCTAATAAATAATACCCTATCTCTATTAATCATTTACGTCTCATCCATTAAAAATTTTCTTCATTATTCTAAAAGAGGTCCCAATATATACCACATCACAACCATTTCATCTCCATAGCTCACTCTAAATTGAATTTATATACTTCTTTATACATTATCATTGATATAATCTCATTAAGTTCGAATAATATAAGAAGATTCATTTACTGATCCTTATATTTGTTTGTCAGTTATCTTTGCAAAAAATTACCCTATAGCAAGTTTCTCCTGGCATAAAACCAAATGTTTTCTAAGAATATCAACATAAATTTTCTAAATTTACAGTTCAATCCTGTCCCCACCATTTATAACTAATAATTATCACAATCATGAAAAACTTTCTATCTTTTCTTTGAACTCTTGAATCCTAATTCATAATAGCCCCTAGAGAGTCAGAGAATTTCAAAAGCAACCACCATCCTTTCATAGTCTGATATCTCCAAAAGGTGGCACTAATGCTGCCCAATCATGCCACAAAGCATTAAGCTTCAAATTACTGAATATATTCATATGTGCATGGCCATTTTCATTAACAAAATGTGAATAAGAGACTGAACCTCTCTTATTTGAGTAGAAGAGGCTATTCTGTGGAGCTTAAATAGACGCATGAGTGGCATCGAGCAAAATGAAAATTTGTGAAGCCCATTAAAAAATCAATTAATCGAGTTTTGATGCCTTCGCAACAACAACAATCAGATTATGATTTTTTTACAAAAGATATTTCTGAAATTCCAAATATTGCAAAGGGTGAAGGCAAACCCCACAAATTAATCTACCATAACTATGACAATTAAGAATTTTCTTAATTAAAACAAATAGAAGGTTTATATGAAATGCATTGTGTAGATAAAACTAGCATTTGTAGGCATAAGGCGAGGATTACAATACCCAGAGACATCTTAAAGGTTATAAGCCAATCAATCAATCCAAACAAACATGAAAGTGTAGAAAATCAATCAATATGGGGTAGTTTGGGATTTTGTTAATTTTTATTGTATTCCGTTTATAACTTGAATGTAAAACATTTTATGACTTCTATGTTGATTGAATATTGAACATTAAATAAAACTATGTTTGGCCGGGCAGCGCAGATGATGGCTCACGAGCCTGTTACACCACTTGGTGGCAGTTAACAGTGATAATAGTTGCTTTTAAACCACGCAAAAATACCTAAATAAAAATGTAACAAACATATTAAACAATATATTGTTAAGAAAAGAAATCAAAATAAAAAATAAAAAATAATCCCAAAGAAATCTTAAGGTAGCATTAATCATCAAATCTAAAGACAATGACATCAAAAAATTTGAAGGGACAGCTTTTTAACTCAATAAGATAGCTAAATAAAAACGGTTGACATAATAATTGAACTAACTCCATGTATAGTATCAAATGTGACCATGTTTTTTAACCTTAGAATGCTTGCTTCCATATCTAACATAAAAATGCCAATCAGACTGTCCATGCATTAATCGCTGAAAAAAATGCTTAATCTTAGCAGCAAAAATCTGTAGTGCCGCAGACAGAAATCATGTTATTCAGCCTGTACTCTAACAATAAAATAAAGATTCTAAATTTTCGGTGGGTCAATGAAACAAAAATATGAGGAAGATTATTCAATGAAGAATAGCTGATTAAAACATTTCAATTCCTAAGGATACAATCATTAAAGTTGCTTCTCAATAACTTACCAGATTACATATTCTAAAAAAAGATTGCAAATAGTTTTGACCAGTAATATGATACGATCCGAAACCAAAATCAACAAGCAAACAACGACGAAATGACAATAGATAGATGGAATAAAACTCAAACAAGGACTGCTCTTACGAAAATTAAAGGAAAACAAGCAAGATAATGATGATCTATTTTTCAAGAAAAAAAAAGTAGAGCATATCCGTAGACGTCGCTAGGAACACTACATAAGAAAAAAAAAGTAGAAGCCAATAAAACATGCATAAAGAAAAACAAACCCTAGGTTATTCCTCTTAATACAATCCTCTCATAGCACTTCAAACTTTCCCTCCAAACTTCCCCAACTCCTTCAATTTCTCCTCCAGACATCATGATTAACACCCTCGCAGACCCCTTCAGTACGCTAGCTCCTTCTGTTGCAGGATTCTCCAGATGCTTGTCAGTCACCAACATGGGAAAATATCTTTAATTTAATATAATATATATATATATATATGAAAAGTAATATTTTAATTTTTTAAATTATGAGACCGAACCGATCTCATACATGCAACAACTTAAATAAACGAGTACAATACCGCAAATGACGTACCTATCCCGAAGAATAGACACATTACTTGATAGTAAGACTCGATTAAAAAAATTAAAGGATTTATGACATCCATTTTAGTATATGAAATATTTATGTTGAACGACAATTTTCTCTATCTAATACAAAAGATTAGGCAGGTTTTATATTAAACTGTGCCAAAGTTTCCTATAAAACAAACCCCTATAATTAATTACATTTTAAATGACTGAAGTCACTTAAGAAAACTCTCAAGTTATATCAGAAGATATCGTCTTCAAGAATTTCAAAGTTAAGGGTTTTCAAGGTCAAACAAAGGAACATCAAATGGGAAAGATCAAATAGGAATAGTTATTTTTGGAATCCAAAGAGAGAAAAATAGAGAATGCCAGGAATCCTGAGGCAAGCCTTAGAGACTTCCCAAGCTATTATATAGTTTGACTTCAATTTCGAGGAAATATTATCATATGTTTTATCCTGCAAGTTTTATTATTTAAAGCTTACACTTGCATGACACGGTCATACAAATGACCTGGAAGATAAGAGGATTTACGTCGTATCTGACGACGACCTCAGAGCCTAAAGCGAGTTAAGGCTTTAAATTGCACAACATGACTGTGAAAAAGTTTAAAGATAATTTGAGGATTTATGTCGTACTAAACGAGCTGCCTCGAAATCCTATGACTTGTTATTTAATTCTAAGGAAGGATGTTGTTGTAGACTTGTTTGCTCTCTCGAAATTGTTCTTCTGTACATCCATATCATGCTTCCCACACAGTTAACTCCAAGCTCCTCGTCGAAGTGAAAACTCCAGGTAAGATCTTTGTCTTATTCTTT
Source organism: Phalaenopsis equestris (assembly GCF_001263595.1). Classification (NCBI taxonomy): domain Eukaryota; kingdom Viridiplantae; phylum Streptophyta; class Magnoliopsida; order Asparagales; family Orchidaceae; genus Phalaenopsis; species Phalaenopsis equestris. Next base: position 569,473 of record NW_018164781.1, on the reverse strand, counting down.
CTTTCAATCATTATTAATTCAATTAATTAGAAGGTATGTGTTTGGGTTTTACAGTGATCCATCCTAGGTAAACCGGCTATTGTTTTCTATCTTAAAAGTCTTGCGATTACAAAAGCAAAAGTATAAGGACAGTAAAAGAAAACGCTGTAATAAAATTACTATAAATATTTAAATGAGCGTACGTAGGCCACCGCTACCGTTGTATGGTTAGCATCATAAAACATAATATATTTGCAAGAAATTTAATAAATTACACGAAAGAAAACAGGTGCATCCGGTACGTGAAAAGCTGGAAAATGAGTCGTAGTGAAACACGAGCAAGTAAAAGAAAACTCATAGTCACATATGGAATATCAGAACTAAGTGTAAAGCATTGGTAAAGGTGGGGGCTCAGAACTGGACTGTGTGCTTCCCAACCTTGAGTAAGAGCTTCCGACCCGACAATCTACGGAGGGCAGTCTTAATCTCAATCCAAGTGATTAACCGTGGACCTTTATAAGTTTTTAATTTTAATTTAATTTTTGTGCATGTAGAATTTACTTTAGCAGACAAAAGAAATTTCATTTTTGTAAATACTTTGCAAAGTAATATAGTCCATAGGTTAATTATTTTGATCGAGCTAAACTACAACCTAAGAGTATCGGGGGCAACAATCTCATCAAGAGTCGGCGAATGATATTATCAATCCTTATCCTCTCCCCTTATTGAAAGTTCTTGAGGTAGGAGGATTTATATGAAAATATAAGTTTACAAAACAAGAATAAGTAAAATAAACAAAATACACAACTTATCTTAAACTCCTTCCCAAGAAATCATTCTAGTTCCTTTGAATCACTCACTCTCCATATAATTTCACTCCAATCTCATTTAAAACTGTAGTGAAGAAGATATATCTCACTTCTCCTCTTCTCCTCCAAATCTAATGCAAACCTCGAAGACTTTCTCCTCTCTAAGAAGATTTCTCTTCTCTCTAAAAGAAATCTCCTTTCTCTCTAAAAGAACCCCCCTTTGAATCTCCAAAAGTTTCTTTAAATAGAGCTCTCAAAATCACCAGGAGTTACTGTCGGCACTAAAAAGAAGAGGTTTGTTTGGGGGTCGTCCGTCAGAAGCTGTCGGCAGCCGGAATTGAAATCCCATCGCCCGCTTCGGAAAGACGTTTTAATTTACGTATATATATGTATATAATTTTAGAAAAATATGAAATCAAACTGACCTCATATTTTTCATAGTTTAAATGAAAGAGCACCCTACCTCAAATCCTGTATCTACCCCGAGGGATAAACACAAGACTTGAGGGTGAGGCTCGATCAAATAAACTAAGAAAACATATGACATCCGTTTGGGTCTGCGAAACCGTTTTATTTGCCGACAAGTTCCC
>NW_018164781.1:566738-568085 GCF_001263595.1 Phalaenopsis equestris | reverse complement strand
CCCCTATAGTTAATTACATCTTAAATGACCGAAGTCACCTAAGAAAACTCTTGATAAAAATCAGAGAATATCATCTTCAAAGAGGTAAAAAAAATAGGACTTTACAACGCGATCCGACAAAGAGGTGTGAAAGGGGAAAAACTCGAATCTGGAACATTGTTGAGGAATCCAAATGAAGAGAAACTAAGGGAGACCACAGATCCAGAGGAGAACCCGAGGCGAACCTCAGTGGCTTCCCAGTCTATCCTATGGTTTGACTTTAGTTTCAAGTTATAGTGTTTCATCCTGTCAATTTTATTTAATTAGAGCTTATATTTGCGTGACAAGATCACACAAATCGCCTGGAATATATGAGGGTTTACGTCGTATCGGACGGCAACCTCGGAACCTAGAACGAGTTAGGGCTTAAATCGTACAGTAGAGCTATATGAATGCCTAAGGAAAAGGTGGAGGATTTATGTTGCGCTAGGCAAGCAACCTCGAAATCCTATGGATTGTTGTTTAATTTCTAGGAAAAGAAATGATTTTGCTGGGGAAGACATGTTCTGCTGTTGAAGATGGCCATGCTGCCCACCGCGCTAGCTTTAATATCCCCGACATGACAAGTTTAAGTTTTCTAGGGTGTCCAGTTATAGTGTTAAATCAAACGGCCCTATGGTTGTAGTCCTCTAAACAACCCATGCAAAAAAGAAACATGCTTGAAATTATATAATGTAAAGTGTGCAATGCAGGAACAAAGCAATAGAATGCACGTGGAACAGTAGTAGGCAAGAACAAGAGCAGTATAACATGCTATACGAGAAGAACGGTAGCAAGTTCAAACATGAATAACATAACATGCTGTGCGGTACGGTAGCAGGTAGAAACAGAAATGGTATAACATGGTGTATAAGAAGAGCAGTAACAGGTAGGAACAGGAAAATTAATTACTGTAAAAAGTAAAGCAAATCTGTACGCCCGTGAGATCCGTTGTTCCTTAAGTATAGCAAACCTAAATGCATCTCAAAAAGCAAAGTCCGAAAGAAACGTCGTCCAGGAAACCCGAGGAAAAGAAAATCCTCAACAATCCCGGGGAAATCCCGAAAGAAAGAAAAAGTAACACAAGTGCTCTATCCCAAAGCTTCGATAAAACAAAGAAACAAAATTCGGATGAGGGGGACCGCAAGCACTCGTATGGGACTAGGCTCAGCTATATTTATTCTCGAGGGTCCACGAAGGCTACTCGGTCACCCGAATGTATAGAACCCGCCACTTGTCTAGAAGGGTGTCTTGAACCTCACTTAACGGGCTATTTCCCAGTCTAAACAGGTATTCGTCAGGTGGACAACGTATTTTAAAACATATTTT
>NW_018164781.1:562146-565385 GCF_001263595.1 Phalaenopsis equestris | reverse complement strand
TGGGGGGGGAGCAGACGACAATAGAGGTGAAGCTTTGTCACAGAGGAGCAGCTCGCGTGGTACATGGTGGAAGCTTTATCAGAGCACTGAAGCACGCGAAAGGGGGGACCTCGGCTGAGGCCTCTCAATCGGAGAGAGGACTGCTCGGCTAGGGAAGCGATCGGGATTAACCGCAAAAGAGAAGGGGTTTCGGTCGATCTTTGGAATGAAAGGAAGGGGCAAGACTCACGAATGAGAGAGGGAGGCGTGCGATCGATTTAGGGATTTAGGGATTAGAAATAAGGATTTTTTTTTAATTTATACAAAAAATATCAAATTTCATACAATTTATTCGCGTGCAGTGCCCTAGCAAAATGTGTGTCCTTCATATCTAAAATTGACATTCCGGACGCACCAGCGCTGTCTGTTTTCTCATCCGGGGTTGTTCGGGCAACATCGTTGATGATCGAGTCAAAAATGTGCCTAATTCTATTTTATTAAAATTTTGACCCGCAATCGATCGTCTCAAAGATTTATTCAAGTTCTTGACAAATAATAACGCAAGCAATGTGAATTGTAGTGATCGAGCGTGTCGACTCTCCAAATTACAAATTTTGTGTGCGCGGAAGTTCAAATTATACAAGAGGCAACCCCAGAGCTTAATGATCCTATAAGAACTCCTTTTGAGTTTCCACATGTTAGTTTTAACCTCCTACTTGATAGAGGTAATGAACCTCATGCGGAACTTCAAAAGAGTATAGAAGCAATTTGGATTTCTAAAATGAGGTGGGTTCCATTTCTAAGGGTCTAAGATAGTCAAAGGAAGAATCCTATGGCTAGACCCTAAATCCTAAGAGGAAACTAACCCTTACTAAAAATGAGGTCAACAAATGACCCCCCCTATAGGTGCGGTGTGCCGGACGAGCACACCGCGCGTATTAGCATTGACCGAAATGATAAAAAAATCCAACGCAAATGTCTAAGAAAACATACCTAGAACAAAGTGTAGAATTGAATGACAGTTGTTTCCTCTGGGGATTAGAAGGTGGATCTCAGATTATCAAGCTTCAGATGTAAGTTTCGGATTTGTGTCAGGATTTGATTTGGAAGATTGGAATAGGAGCTCCTAAGGCAACGCAGTATCGAATGTGAAATCCTCAACCTCTAAAAATATTGATTTTAAGGATTGCGATAGGAGGAGCTGTTAAAGCAACGCGGAATCGGATGTAAAATCTTCAACCTCTAAAATATTGATTTGAAAGATTGCAATAGGAGAGACTCCTAAAGCAACGCGGAATCGGATGTGAAATCCTCAACCTCTAAAATATTGATTTGAAAGATCCTCAACCTCTGGAATATTGTTTTGAAGGATTGCAATAGGAGAGACTCCTAAAGCAACGCGGAATCGGATGTAAAATCCTCAACCTCTAGAATATTGATTTGAAAGATTGTGATAGGAGGGACTCCTAAAGCAACGCGGAATCGGATGTAAAATCCTCAACCTCTGGAATATTGTTTTGAAGGATTGCAATAGGAGAGACTCCTAAAGCAACGCGGAATCGGATGTAAAATCCTCAACCTCTAGAATATTGATTTGAAAGATTGTGATAGGAGGGACTCCTAAAGCAACGCGGAATCGGATGTAAAATCCTCAACCTCTGGAATATTGTTTTGAAGGATTGCAATAGGAGAGACTCCTAAAGCAACGCGGAATCGGATGTAAAATCCTCAACCTCTAGAATATTGATTTGAAAGATTGTGATAGGAGGGACTCCTAAAGCAACGCGGAATCGGATGTAAAATCCTCAACCTCTGGAATATTGTTTTGAAGGATTGCAATAGGAGAGACTCCTAAAGCAACGCGGAATCGGATGTAAAATCCTCAACCTCTAGAATATTGATTTGAAAGATTGTGATAGGAGGGACTCCTAAAGCAACGCGGAATCGGATGTAAAATCCTCAACCTCTGGAATATTGTTTTGAAGGATTGCAATAGGAGAGACTCCTAAAGCAACGCGGAATCGGATGTAAAATCCTCAACCTCTAGAATATTGATTTGAAAGATTGTGATAGGAGGGACTCCTAAAGCAACGCGGAATCGGATGTAAAATCCTCAACCTCTGGAATATTGTTTTGAAGGATTGCAATAGGAGAGACTCCTAAAGCAACGCGGAATCGGATGTAAAATCCTCAACCTCTAGAATATTGATTTGAAAGATTGTGATAGGAGGGACTCCTAAAGCAACGCGGAATCGGATGTAAAATCCTCAACCTCTGGAATATTGTTTTGAAGGATTGCAATAGGAGAGACTCCTAAAGCAACGCGGAATCGGATGTAAAATCCTCAACCTCTAGAATATTGATTTGAAAGATTGTGATAGGAGGGACTCCTAAAGCAACGCGGAATCGGATGTAAAATCCTCAACCTCTGGAATATTGTTTTGAAGGATTGCAATAGGAGAGACTCCTAAAGCAACGCGGAATCGGATGTAAAATCCTCAACCTCTGGAATATCGTTTTGAAGGATTGCAATAGGAGAGGCTCCTAAAGCAACGTGGAATCGGATGTAAAATCCTCATCCTCTAAAATATTGATTTGAAAGATTGCTCCAACGTTCTTTGAGTTGAAGTTGGAGTTGTATTTGCTGGACACTGAAGGATATGACTACAGGTTTGAATTTCCATTAAGTGCTAATATCATCGTCATGTCGTTAATTCTTTCTTTCTGAGCCTAAGCAGATTTCAGAATTTTGGTCGTGTGATCAAAATCATCCTCTAAAATATCGTGTTTCGAGTTTGTGGGAAACTAGTAGAATTTACGAAGATTGACATTGGTGAGGAAAAATTATGAAACTTTGTGAGATTTTGTGCAGAATGTGAAATTCCGCGGTGATGTGAAGAAAACTGGTGCAAACCAAGGTAGTTGTGCTATGCAAGCAAAAAGTAAGAAACTCGAACTCGAGAAATTTATCATTTTTTTTTCTTTTTGTTAGGATTTGGACCCAGTTTCAGACAAGCACGACGTCTGAGCTTCTAAGAATGAGTTTTTGTCTCTGAAACATGCAAGACACAATACTTCTTGAAGTATCGTCCTCTGCACACAATAATTTTTTTTTTTGCTCTCTTTGTTTTCTGAGAATTACTATATCTGGTGGAACGTATGTTAAGGATTTTGAATGTCCAAATTCCTCTGACTAATAATCCTCAAATGTTTCTTAAGTCGAATTCGAAGATATTATAACTCATTTGAAAGTCAGGACT
>NW_018164781.1:561148-562092 GCF_001263595.1 Phalaenopsis equestris | reverse complement strand
GAGTCAATTACTATTACTCGTATTTCAACCACACTATCTTATTTTGAAATCAACTTAGGACCCAGGCTGAATTCTTTAAAGTGGATGGCTCAGATATTAGGTCATTAATTTCATTCTCCCCTGAATTCATAGTCTTATCAAAATATCCATATTTTCCTTCGAGGTGATCAATTTTTTTTTTATTGCACAATCCTGAACAACAACAAACTCTTTCTTTTCATTAATTGCGGTGGGAGGGATGGGGTAGACTAACATTGATCATGCTAATTTCCCATTCAACAACAAAAGTAGTACGATAGTGGCCAAAAGATATTTCATTCATTAGCAGTTGCATAGGAAGAGGTTGGAACAAACAGATCGACCGAAATCATATTGATAGAACCTCTTTCAGGTTCCTTTCAAATATTCTTCCGGGATCGTTACGTCCCCATTCTTGAACTTCTCCTCAAGCAAGTCTTTGAAACTGCAACACTCTTTTATGGTGTGTCCAACGAACCTGTGGTACGGGCAATATCTCAGATGTCCTTTCTTGTTGGCCTCGTCGGGCTTCTTTGGCTTGGGTAACCTGAACTCAGGATTCTTAATCAGACCGCAGAATATCTTTTTTGTTGCTTCATCTTTAAAAGAATATATCCCATTTGATCGAGTGTTCATGATTGGAACTTGTCTTTCATATGTCTAGTAAGGTCTCTGCTGAGATGATTGTTGAATATTCTGACGAGGATGTTAGAAGGTTTGTTGATGTTGTTCTGCTTGTATTTGCAATTGTCATTTTTTCCTGCTAAACATAGCAACTGTCCCAGATTTCTTCTCGAATATCTTGGTTATCCTGGACTTCTCGGCCTTCTCATGAGAATCCATATGCTTGACTTCTTCTTGCAGATTGCTAGCTTTGCTGAGTAGCTTCTCGAAGGATTTGATGGTGAGTCCCTTGAGCATGAAAG
>NW_018164781.1:555306-560902 GCF_001263595.1 Phalaenopsis equestris | reverse complement strand
TCCTGACAGGCTGCTGACGAACTATTGACAGAGTAAAGCTTCGTTGTTTCTTGTATTGCCACAACTGGCTCGGAAATGTGCTATGTGTTGTCTGGGATTTCCTGTCCCGTCAAATAGCTTAAAGTTCGGTGACCCAAAACCCTTGGGGTAGGGTACTGCATCGAACTCCTCCGGGTAAGGTCTACCCTTTAAAATCAATGTACCACCCCTAGACTGGGTTAAGGCCTCCCGAACTTGTTCAACCATTTGTTTAAATTAATTTTCTGGTATGACGCTTTGGACAGAGTATTTCTTCGGTTGTTCATCAGAGGTGACTTCTTTTCTTTCATCTGCAACATGAATGATTTCTAGTTGGTTCATTTCTGGAAGTGTCATCTGCAGTGATTGTGACTGTCTTTGCATTGCAATCACGGTGGTCGTCAATTCTTCAATTTTCTTTTCGAGACGATTGATCTGTTCGTCACTTTGTTGGGTGGGCCCTTGCCTCTCATCTGCGACGTTCTCCACACCAGAAGATGGAGCATCGCGCGCAAATAATTCGGCCTGGGTCTCGACGACATTGATTTCTGTTAATCTTTCGCCCATGCAATCTGACACATCATAATTTTCATCATTCATATCTTTTCTTTGTTCTTCAGATAATCGTGCAATATTGGCTCAAAGTCTCTCCAACTTAGCGTTAATCGAGTTTCCTTGGATTACTTTTAGGTCAATTGGGGATTTCTGAAGAATATCATTTCTTTTGTAGAGCACCGGTATGGTTGTGTAGAAGTTAAATGAATCAACCGAAATCATAATTACGGAACCTTTTTCAAGTTCTTTCAAATACTCTTTCGGGATCGTTACATTTCCACTTTTGAAATTCTTCTCAAGCCAATCCTTGAAGCTAAAGCAGTTCTCTATGGTGTGGCCGAGCAACCGGTGGTATGGACAATATTGGGGATGATCCCCCCTATCGATCTCGTCTGGCTTTCTCGGGTTTGGCAGACTAAATCCTTGTTCCTTTAGCAATTCATGGAATATAGTCGACACGGCTTCCTCTTTGAAGGAATATATCACTTTCTGTCGTTTTGTCAAGGATATCCTCTTATTCTCTGGTCGGTATGATCCCCCATGAGACGGTTGCTGGCTACAACGACCCTATTGTAGAAATCGTCAATGGAGTATTTGCAGGAGAATGGCTAGGAGGGTTAGGTCTTCTTTTTATCGATCTTCTCTTAGTCTAGCCTCTCATCTCCTCCAGACGAATTCTCTTCTTGAAAATCCTCAGTGGGCCATCCAGTTTAAAGCAACTTCTATGTTCTTCTTGGGTTTTGTGGTGATACCTCCTAAATTGGCTACTCCACTTCTAATTGTTCTCTTCGAATGAACTCGATAGCGAGCTATACTTCCCGACAGTGCTTCGTTAACTCTAAGTGTTTTGCCATTGTTCTTGGTCATGCAGCTAAGGGCATACCTGAATAGACCTTCTCTTAGTTCTTGTGCTAAGGCAGCATTAGCGACTACTGTCTCCGGCTCTCTTCTCTCCAACATTTCTAACTAAAATTGGGTGTTGAAGCTTCTCATTTTTTTCCAGGGCTCTTGGCAATTTGCAGTAAGGTCTTAGAGCTCTTTTGTGACTTCCTTACATTTCTGAATTGTGCCATAAAAATGTGATTTAACTTTCCATAAGAAATAATAGTTCACGTGGTTAAAAACCACCGAACCATCGAAGAGCTGGTTCTTTTAGGGTTATGAAGAGCATTATTTACCTTTAATAAACATGTCACAGACTTGAAGTGTGCCATGTGTTCGGTAAGGTTCGATATTCTCTTATTGACTTCCATAGTTTCCCATTAAAAAAATGTTCTACAAGGACTCTTTCTTTTTTCCTTCTCTTCTCCTCTCCCTCACACTACCTTAAGGAGTTGAACCTTTCTCTTCAAGCTAATAGGTGATGTCATTTTCTTCAACAGGTGTCGATGGCAGAGGCGTCTTTGCTCTCATTGTTAACAACTCATCCCTACAAACTATAGATCTGACCAAACTAGATGGCATATAGACTCTGAGTGCAAATCTAGGCACATCCTTCAACATCTTCCTAATTAACGCCATTATCTGCTCCTTCAACTCCATTTGTCGTTCTACAGATTCTCATGTGCACTCCATGTTGATCAAATTTTCTTGCACCTAGGGTTCTTCTCTGTGCAGAGCTCCTCATCTAATTTATAGTATGATCCATGCTCAGTGCACCTTAGAGGGCGTTGAATCCACAAAATATGTGTTCTCACCCCACGAAGGCAGGGGCTTTAAGAGAGAAAGGAAGCAAAGAAGATGATCCTCTGGTTACTTTGGGGCATGACAAAGAAAGAGATTGTGTGTCAATCATTTCCGCTTATCGGGTAGGGGACCTCTCATTTATAGGTCTGCCAATGGTTACACTTCAGGGTAGCTACATAAATGATCATATAGAAGGAAAGGCTCTGATGAGATCTGATATTGTCTATGTAAGTGTAGCATGTGTTGTTGCAAGAACACAAGGTGAGTTGACGAGTTCCCGTCCTTCTTGCCGAGCCGGTACAAATGATGAACTTTATCGAACTAACGCAAAGTAATAGAGATTACTGAACAAAGAATTCACGTGGGCCCAAGACACCCCCGATTATTCTCATCCCCATCACATGTTTAGTACGCTCCTATGTTCTTCTAAAATTTATTGATATATAATCTACAACGCTAGTTCCAAGCAATTGTATACTCTAATATGTGGATTCTACCACAAATTCAACAATTCTTATTTCTATTTGTGATGGATGTCTAGAAGACCTTGTTCTATTTGGTTTTTCGCTGGTTGTATAACTACACATCGCTCTCCTTCTGCCATTGAAAATATAGTGTCAATATTTGTCGGCGCTAAAGAGTTAGGAAGTATTAAAGTTTGGGGAAGTTGCCCGCAAGAAGCTGCCGGTCACTGGAATTGAAATCATGTTCCCTGCTTCGGAAGGACGTTTAATTTACATATATATGTATAATTTTTAGAAAAATATGAAATCAAACTGACCTCATATTTCTCACAGTTTAAATGAAAGAGCGCTCTACCTCAAATCCTGTATCTATCCCGAGGATAAACACAAGACTTGAGGATGAGGTTCGATCAAATAAACTAAGAAATATATGACATCCGTTTGGTTTGCGAAACCGTTTTATTTGTCGACAAGTTCCTCTATTTAATACAAAGAATTAAATAGGGTTATTTTAGGTTGGGTTCAAAAAAGCCTCCTATAAGGACAAACCCCTGTAGTTAATTACATCTTAAATGACCGAAGTCACTTAAGAAAACGCTCGATAAAAATCAGGGAATACTATCTTCAAAGAGGTCAAAAGGATAGGACTTTACAACAAGATCGGACAAAGATGTGTGAAAGGGGAAAAGCTCGAATCTGGAACATTTTATTTTTGGATTCCAAAGGAAGAAGAGCTAGGGGATGTCATGGATCCTGAGAAAAACCTCGGTGACTTTCCAAGCTATTTATGATTTGATTTCAATTTAGAGCAGAAATATTTAAATGTTTCATCTTGCTAATTTTATTTATTAGGGCTTACATTCGTGTGAAACGATCAGCAAATAGCTTGAAAGATGTGAGGGTTTAGGTCATAACGAACGACAACCTCAGAATCCTAAAACGAGTTAGGACTTATGTTATATAGTAGCGTCATACAAATGCCTAAAGAAAGTTGAGGATTTATGTCGCACTAGGCGGACAACCTCAAAATCCTATGGCTTGTTGCTTATTAATATCCCCGACATGACAAGTTTAAGTTTTCTAGGGTGTCCAGTTATAGTGTTAAATCAAACGGCCCTATGGTTGTAGTCCTCTAAACAACCCATGCAAAAAAGAAACATGCTTGAAATTATATAATGTAAAGTGTGCAATGCAGGAACAAAGCAATAGAATGCACGTGGAACAGTAGTAGGCAAGAACAAGAGCAGTATAACATGTTATACGAGAAGAACAGTAGCAAGTAGAAACATGAATAACATAACATGTTGTGCGGTACGGTAGCAGGTAGAAACAGAAATGGTATAACATACTGTATAAGAAGAGCACTAACAGGTAGGAACAGGAAAATTAATTGCTGTAAAAAGTAAAGCAAACCTGTAAGCCCGTGAGATCCGCTGTTCCTTAAGTATAGCAAACCTAAATGCATCTCAAAAAGCAAAGTCCGAAAGAAACGTCGTCCAGGAAACCCGAGGAAAAGCGGAGAAACTCGAGAAAATCAACGAAAAAGACTCAAGTAAAAGAAAATTCTCAACAATCCCGAGGAAATCCCGAAAGAAAGAAAAAGTTACACGAGTGCTCTATCCCAAAGCTTCGATAAAACAAAGAAAAAAGTTCGGATGAGGGGGACCGCAAGCACTCGTATGGGACTAGGCTCAGCTATATTTATTCTCGAGGGTCCACGAAGGCTACTCGGTCACCCGAAAGACTATATATGTGCGCTTATGCTTCGAACTTAACCACCTAAACCAAATCAAGAAACAATAAAAGAAAAGAAGAAAAATGGGGTGAGAAAGAGGAGAGATTGATCTATTTGAAATACGAAAATAGTAAAGGATGGATCTACCCTCAAAGCCACATTCAAAACCAAATCTAAAATAAATCCCCACATCCAATGATGTGCATTTGAAAGGCCCATTTAAAATTCCCAAAACAAATCATGATCCCAGAAGCTCCCCAAACTTTCGTAAGTCCAAACCTTTGTAATTCCCCACATATCCCAAATGAAATAACATTTTAACCTCCAAGATAGCACATATTTAAACTCCAAATAAGCGAGTCAAGAGTTCCCCACCCAAATCCTTCCAAATTGCAAACACCTCATCCAAAACAGGGCAAACCGGTAGCCCAAATCAGCCCAAAACAAGTCAAAATCAACAACCTAGATATCACCAAGATAGGGCAAAACCGCAGCCCATATTTTGCCAAACCAGGGCAGAAAAATGCAGCCCAAATTAGCCCAAAAGATTGCCAAAAAGATGCATTTAAAAGCCCCCAAAACTGCAGCCATTTCAGCACGCAAAAACATATGTTTAAAAGGTTCTAAATAGCTTGCCAAAATCAGCCCACAAAAGGTGCATTTTAAAAGTTCCCCAAACTGACACGATGTATTAAGGTAAGCATATGAAAAGCTATAAGAATGCTTGCATGCATACAACCCCACTCCCATATGTTTGCACATCTAAAATCTAAAGTTCTGTAAAATAAAACCAAAGGAAATTTACATACACACCATTCAGTTTCCAATGCATTCACAAGCAGCTTGGAAGGCCTGTTTTTAATTGCTCATTTCTTTATCACTTTTTTTTCTGTCCTCAAGCAACATATAAGCCTAAATGATCATTACCTTGTTGATCCTTTCCCAAAACAAACAAAATATGCAAGGCTTGAAACAAAGCCACCTATTTAATTATTTCCAAGATAAATTATAATCATATCAACATAGATCAGCACTAGCAAGGTTCTGCGAATAAACATGTGCGAATAAACATGGCCTGGAAAATTTATAACCAAAAGAAATCAAAACCAGCTCATTTTCCATAACCAAAAGAAATCAA
>NW_018164781.1:554639-555251 GCF_001263595.1 Phalaenopsis equestris | reverse complement strand
CAAAAAAAACAAAGAGACGTCAAAAAAAAAAATTGTTGTAGAGAAGACATAGGATAAGAAATATGGAGTGTAGCCTTCCTTAAAATGTGATAACACCCCCCCTTTCAGATCTTTTTTTATGGGCAAAAACAAAACTTCAGATTTTGTAAAACAAGCCACCAAATTTCTCAGGTTTTGCAAAATAAGCATGGGAAAGTTTCAGATTTTGTAAAACAAGCCACCAAATTTCTCAGGTTTTGCAAAATATTTTGTAAAAAGTTTCAGATTTTGTAAAACAAGCCACCAAATCCTTTTGATCACATCAAAAAAATACGTTTACCTCAACTTCTCACCATAGAATGAGCCTCTTAAGTCAGGGCAATGTCGCTACAAGAAATATAGAAGAAGCAAAAAGAGTATAAGGTCTCAAAACTGGCCTCGAATCCTCCAAGTGACATTACGCCCAAAGAAGTTTTAGTAAAAGGAAGGTATAGCATGCCATTCAAAACCTCCACCTAAATCCAATACTAAAACCATATGTATTTGATGCCATTTTCAATAAAACGAGAGATTGTAGAGCATGTAACAATAAGGGAGGGAAAAGAGATGCTAATAGGCTGGCTGGTTAAACCT
>NW_018164781.1:554075-554339 GCF_001263595.1 Phalaenopsis equestris | reverse complement strand
GCTGGAGCGCAGCAGGGAGTAGGTGGAAGCTTTTCCAGTGGGCGAGGGGGTCTCGAGGAAGCTTCGCGAGAAGAATCGGACTCGGCTATGGCAAGCAACCGAGAGGAATGGGCGGGACTCGCGAACGGGAGAGGGAGGCGAGGCGCACGAGGAGGGGAGTTTGATTTAGGGATTTAGAGCTTTTAAAAGGAAAAAGGAGAATCTGTATTCTTTTTTTATTATTATTAATGTATATATATATATATATATATATATATATATATA
>NW_018164781.1:495412-553912 GCF_001263595.1 Phalaenopsis equestris | reverse complement strand
AATTTCGCCGCTCCGGGCGTGCCGGTGCAGTCCGTTTTGTCATCCGGGGTCGCTCGGACGACGTCGTCGACAATCGGGTTAAAAACGCGTCAAAATTCAAATTTCACAAAATTTCGACCCGCGATCGATCGTTTCAAAAAGTTTACTCGAGCATTTGATAGGTAACAGTGCAAACGATGTGAATCGTGGCGATCGAACGTGTCGACTCTCCGAATTGCGAAGTTTTGTGCGCGCGGGAGTGCGAATTGTGCAAAAGGCCATCCTAAGGCTCAGAAAGGGTCCTATAGGGATCCCTTTTGGGTTTCCTCATGTTGGTTTCATCCTTCTAAGTGCTAGAAGTCGATACCACACACGCGAAACTCCAGAAGGGGACAAAAGTAGGTTGAATTTCTAGAACGAGGCGAGTCCCATTTCTAAGGTTCTAAGATAGTCGAAGGGAGATCCCTAAGGCTAGATCCTAAATCCTAAGAGGAAGACTAGACCTCACCAAAAATGAGGTCAACAGTTACTTCAAACACCCCTTCAAAATTCGTCCACGTTCATTGAATCTTCTATAAGGGAAGTTACTGATGCCAGATCCAGGCGCCTAGGTGTCAGGTCAACATTGACCACTTTACTTCTTTTGACTCTAACTTGCTCTATATTCGCTCCATTTGCTCCACTTGCTCCATTTAGATGCATACAACCAAAAAGATCAAAAATATGTTTCATTAAAGTGCAATATCATCAAAAATATGTATTAAATGTGCAAATAAAAGTAATATTTTCGGCATGTCAACTACCTACATTTGCACATTGGTCTGGAGATGATACATGGTGTTTCTCTTAAGGACTGTCCCTTGCAAACACATTTTTCCTATCTGATATATTCGATTTCGGCACTCCATGCAAACAAACCACTTCTGAGATAAACACTGATGCGACTAAGATCGCAGTGTAGGGATGTTCGTAAGGGAATGAAATGTGCATACTTAAGCGATCCACGACCATCATGATCACCGTGAACCCTTCTGACTGTGGCAATCCCTTGATAAAATCCATTGGCATGTCCTCCCAAACATTCACCAGTAATGCTACCTATTGGTGTCATGGTCAAGTACTTGCTCCGCTGACACATTACATTTGACCATTGTATCCTCCACGTCTCTGTGCATCCCCACCCAATAAAGCTCTATCGCTAGAAGACTGTAGGTATTTTGTACCACTGAGTGTCTTCCAATCACACTGCCATGAAACTCTCAGAATAATCTAGGAATATATTTCGACGCCTATGTTAGCACGAATCGCCTTAAGGGGCAGCTGCAACCCCCTCAATGCATGTCACGGATGACGGTTTGGATCTTATAATAACTCGGCCCTAACCTTCCTCAACTCTTCATCCCATTCGCTCTCCTATCTCAAGACTTCCCAATCTAGGACAAAGGGTATCGATAAGGTCGTCAGTTCGGGTTTCTCCACCTTTCTTGACAATGTGTCAGTTGTCTTGTTCTCCAATTTGGCCCGATACCGAAACTCAAAATCATAACCCAGTAGATTGGATAGCCATCTCCGATGCTCCTCAGTCATTCTTCGTTATTCCAGAAGATACTTTAAACTCCTCCAATCATCCTGACAAGAAAATATCATCCCAATAGGTAAGGCTGTCACTTCTGAATGACCAAGACAATTGTCATCAATTCCCACTCATATACTTACTTGAGCCACACTCTCGCAATAAGAACCTGGCTGAAGTAAGAAATCGGCCGATGGTCCTCCATGTACATTGCTCTCAACCGGTAACTTGACTCATCTGTTTCCACCATAAATAGTTTACTGAAATCTGAAAGTGCTACTATCAGGACGCTGGTCATGGCTCTCCTTAGATGCTCAAATTTCTGTGTTGCTACTTCTCCCCATTCAAATTATCTTTTTTCAACTGCTCCGTCAGCGGCCATGCTATCGCATCATATCCTCTCATGAACTTCCAATGGATCCTCTCAACTCCTTTGAACTCCTTGGCAAGAGCCAATCCAACATAACCTCGAACTTGGACCGATCCACTGCTACCCTCATTTTGATCACATGTCCTAGGTACTCCACCCGTAACTGTGCAAAAGAACATTTCTTCAAGTTGGCATACAACTTGTGCTCCCTCAGCGTCTTTAGGACTATCCTTAGGTTTGTCACATGCTTTATCTCTATACGGCTGTAGACCAGAATGTAATCAAAGAAGACCGGGATAATTTTACAGAGGTAAGGTTGAAAAAGCCCTATTCATGAGGGACTAAAAAGTGGTTGGGGCATTGGTGAGACCAAACGATATCACTAAAAACTTATAATGTCCTTCATGTGTCCTGAAAGCTTTCTTGTGCACATCTTATAGGATTCATCCTAATATTATGGTATCCCTACTTAAGATCAATTTTTGAGAAAATGAATGTCACATAAAGCTCAACCACTAACTCATCAATCATAAGATTAAGAAACCTATTCAACATCGTCTCCTTGTTCAGAGTCTGGTAGTCCATGCAGAATCTCCAGTTACTATTTTTTTCTTCACCAACAGGATTGGACTGGAAAAAGGGCTCACACTAGGCCTGATAACCTCCGCCTCAAGCATCTCTCCGATCAACTTCTCTATCTTATTCTTCGAAATCTAAAGATGCATGTATGGTCTGACACTAATAAAGAAAACACCCTCCTTTAATGTAATAGTGTGCTCATGCTCCCTCAGGGGTGGTAACTCGCTTGGCTGTTGGAAGACATTCATAAACTGCAGTAGGAGTTGTTGGACCCCTTCGGAAACCTATGCTAACTCTGAATCTCGAATCTCCTCAATGCTCTGCAACTCCATCAAGTAGCCTAGTTCTGCTCCTTATATCGACTTGACCATGGTTTTGAGTGACATCATAATTTTGCATAAACTAGCAACTCTCTCAGCATCACCTTTCTACCCTCCACTTGGAATCCCATCGTCAGGGACTTCCAATCCACCCTTATCTCTCCAAGTGATTGCAACCACTTCAACCCCAAAATCACATTTGTGTTGCCCAAATCTAAGGCAAGAAAATCCTCTACCACCTGTAGGTCATATTGTGTCAGAACCGACACCATGCAAATTCCTCGACTTTTCTATGCCTTCCCTGTCCCCACCATGACACCAAAATTCCTTGTAGTCTAGCCTCTCTACAACCTGATTTGAGATAAAGTTATGCGTGGCCCGGCTATTTTGCTACATCACAATCGGTTGTTCCCCGATCCACCACCACTTTTATGGTGTGATTTGAGATAAATCCCACCACTAAATTGAGGGACACCTCCGCTACACTCAAATGCAGATGCTTCTCCTCCACTATGTCCTCCTCCGATTCCACATTCTCTGTCTCTTCCTGAACTAAAAGAATTTGAAGGGCATATTTCTCGTCACAGCGGTAACATAATTCTTTTGCCCTTTTATCATGCACTTATATATTGGCAACGCGCTTAAAATTACCCCTGGGACGGATCCCAACATTCTTCTCCTTCGCCGCCTCTTTTTGAAATAATACTGTTTAGGTCCTCGATGACGTGGCTATCAAGGTGCTCTTATAGAATCCTCCGGTGTTGCCTCCTTTGCTAGTCTTTTTCATCTATTTTTTATCCTCCATCATCTGGACGAGCTTCATCATTTACTTTAATCCACGTCGTCTCAAGGGTCGGTTGGCTGCTCCTATGTCAAGCTTTAGGTTTTTCAAGAAGTTCGCTTTCAGTCCTGCTGCAGAAATACCCCTCAACCTCCCTAACAAGAGCTCGAATTTCTCCTGGTATTCTGTAATCGTCCCCTCATGACTCAGAGCTTAGAATTGCTCATGCAAGTCTCCTTTCTGAATGGCTCGGAAATGGTCCAACAAACAATCCTTAAACTCCTCCCATGAGTGCATCAGATATCTTCCCTCCATCCACTGAAACTACGCTAAAACCTTTCCCTCCAAGCATAATTTTGCTGCCATAAGCTTTTCTTCCCCAGCTAACCTATTGACTATAAATTATTGCTCCACCTGATACATTCACTCAAGTGCATCTTTCCCTTCGAAGATCGGCACCGCCAATTTTCTGAACTTTGCATCTCCACCCCAACTTCCTCTTCCTAAAATATTGTCCCCCATGTATCTTGGGTAGAAACTCCCTTCTCCGATCACAGGATTTGACTAATTCTCATTCTCACTTTATCCTTTCTCGGAGCACTGGGGTGCCAACCAACCTTCTCGGTTCTCCTCGCCCTATCCTTAGAACGTTGATGGGGCCTTGCATCGTCCTGGGTCGGCGGGCATTGGCATCATCATCCAGGACAATATGGGGGAGCTTCTATTGTCTCGAGGTATTCGGCTTCTGCATTGGGATAGTGCGCAAGTGGAAAAGTTGGCAATTTTGTCTCTCTTGGAGGTCGTGGAAGATTGGATGCTCGAAGGTAAAAGCATTATCATAGAAAGCGACAACTCAAATATTATTGACTACTTTCGAAGCACCAGGGATAGGCGGTCATGGCAGACTTTTCTCCACAACAATCCAAATTTTGATTTTTTATTTAGATTCAAACAAGTAATCTTCCAACTCACTTTCAAGAGCAATAATAAGGTTGCTCATACCTGTGCAAAGATGGTCATAGATAAAATCTTTGTTACCACACAGGTTAATGATCTTGATCCTCTTTTGTTTTTCTGCAAGGGGATAAGGCTCACATTGCAAATGCCCAAGAGGCTTAATTTTTGTACGCTTTTTGCAACTTTTTGCAATTATTAATGTAATATGCACTCTTCACGGTCATAGGCATAGCTAACTCCCGATTCTCTCCTTCCTCCATTGTGCTCTTCCGTGTCCCTTACACCATCCCTCTTTCAATTTTCGGCTCATCCCCTCCATCAGGAATCTACACACCCCCTTCTCTTGGAGTCCTAAGGGGACGCTCTTGATGGTAGATGATGTCTTTCCCATTCTCTTATCGTTCAATCTCCTTCAATTGACTTGGCCAAGGAATCCTTGATGAAACCTTGTATAAGGTTTGCAACTGGAGCAATCAGCATGGCCTTGAACTGCATCTCCATGAGCTTTTTTATCATCTCATGCATTTCTTCTATGTTCTCAAATTCATCCTCCATTCGACTTTCTAAAGAAGAAAACCTGTCCTCCAAGGTAGCAAACATTTCTTCCATTCCTGATCTGATTTGCCCTACCTCTCCTTCCAGTACATCCATTTCTTTGTTGTCATCCCTCCAAAATCTATGCTCTTATACCAATTTGATACGCTCCAGAGCCAAAATCAGCAAGCAAACAACGATAAAACAACAATAGATTGATCAAAAAAATTCAAACGAGAGCTGCTTTTACAAAATTCAAAGAATAACAAACAAGATACAATGATGATCTACTTTTCGATAGGAATATTATCTCTTCCATAGCACTCTACGTCGCCAGGAACATCACAAGAGGAATACATATATTTCAATTTCAAATGGACCGTTTACAGTGGAGAAGAATACATATATTTATACACACGCACAAAAATGGATACATACATCAATACATACATAGAGAGAGAGAGAGAGAGAGAGAGAGAGAGAGGAGCATTTCTTTTTTTGGCAAAAGAACAGCAGGGACATCATCAGACAATTTTATACCTTGGATTTATGAAAACTTACAGTTTAACTTCTTCACCCTTAGCAAGCTTAACAAAACTGTGGGTTGGGAATGAAGCTCATTAACGCTGAATTGATGGCTCTTCTAAGATGGCTCGATTGTGGAGAAAATGCCAGCGACTTGGAACCATTGATAACAAAATAAAACCAACTCCATCATTTTCCATGGCATCTGGCAGCATTGTAAAACTAATATTTCACAACTAAAGCTTGCAAAATTTGGCTTCACTATTTGCAAAAGTTTTTTCTAAAAAAAATAACACTTTGTTCAACTGGAAAAAAAAAATACAAGATATAGGATAAAGTAGATGAGTCAATCGACTGCTGAAATGATGAAGCAACTTTTAGATTCAAAAAAAATATCCAACAGAATTCATTGCATTGAAATTTAGCTTTAGCCCAAACCATGTGGAAAACTTCCGGCAATACACTTCCCTTCTTATATGGATCAAACTTATTCATTAATAATCAAACTTCGTATCCAGGATTAACTTTCTGCTGAATATTATCATAACTTTCTAGTTCATGCATGTCATCCAAACTCCCTAAGAATAGGGGAAGCCTTTGGTGCAACTCAACTGGTTGGATTGAAAGAATCCTTGTTTTGCCATCAGATCCCCTGCCTCCAGCATGCTCAACAAGAAAACTAAGAGGATTGGCCTCATAAACTAAGCGAAGATGGTCCCTTGGGTTCATTGCTATCCCTCCATATATAAGGGTCCGATGGAAATCAGCAACAAGTGAGCAAATGTACCGAGCAGAATACTTCTTAGGAAACTGCCCTTTACCTTGTCTAACAGTGTCAATGTATTGCCTTAACCCATTAGGCCAGTCAAAGTATCGTGCATCATTCACTGAATAAATTTGCCCTGATTTAAGAAAAAATGAACCAATATGATTACTTTTTTGGGACTAGTGTTCAGAAAATGCTGAAAGCGTCATTTAAATTTCTTTCCTGGAGAATATAATGCAGTTAACACCAAAATGGAGTTAAATTTAGAGCCTACAATTTGTATAACATTTAGTTTACAGGTCCAAGAAAAACAAAATGTGATTGTAGGAAATGCCACGAAATTGATGAACAATCTCAGAATATATTACAACTAAACATAAAATTAACAGCTCATGCATAATTTTTTTACAGAGATAAATGTTGACATGTCTATCAACAACTAGTAAACAGAATGCTCAATGCACCAAAAACATCAAAAGGTTACCCTGATGCGGAATTCACATGCAAGGATGAGTGAACATATTCAGGGTATATTACAAGTATATAGTAACAGAGAACATACAGCCTATACGTAACTTTTTTTTTCAATGATAATTGTTGATTAGTCAATCAAAAACTAATAAAGAAAGTGTTAAATGAGCATAAAAATTGAACTGTTACCCCGAGGTGGAATTCTCATGAAGGGATGTGTGAGAACAAAATCACCAGTTGAGCGATCCAAAGTGAAAGCATGAGTTCCCGATCCAAAACTAAAGCATAAAATGGTAGCAGATGAATATAAAGCATACCCAGCAGCAACAAGTCTATTCCCACTTTGGAGGGCATTAAGCTGTGCTTTCTCTTCAATAGGGAGGTGATCCAATTCTTCAAGCCTGTTGTAGATCCCAAATATTGTACCAGTTGGAATAGAAACATCAATATTACGAGAACCATCAAGAGGGTCAGCTACAACCACAAATGGTCCATCATCAGTAATCCAAACTGGAAGATCATCTTCCTCTGATGCTATGACAGCAACTTTTCCAGAGCTTTTAAGTGTGGATAGTATGATATCGTTCTGCATAAGAGAAAAATTGGGAGACAAGATTCCAGTATTAGTATAAAATATCAAGCCAAATAGTACAAACTCTGGACTCGATGGTTTCTACATAAGAATTAGAATATCATGCACAACATTGCAGTAGGCAATTATAAATGCAAGCCAAAAAAGGAAAAAAAGAAAAATATATATAAAGGTGGGATCCTACCATGGTTCCAGTCTTTTGAAACAACCATATGGGTTCATGAATTTAAGAACTTGATATGAATGCCCTTAAAGTATGTTTGCAACCTCTTATGGATCCCTTAGTCTTGACAACATATGTTTCTCCGTAACTTCTAAATTTTGGCCGCACATGGCTGATACAAAGAATAAATGACTAAATTTCCGCAATGTCAAATCTCAACCAAAAGAAGCTAAACAAGGTTTGCGGCAAAACAACCAAATTTCCGCTACGTCAAATCTCAATCAAGCAAAGCTAAGAGGTAGAGCCTTATTGAGATGGACAGATGTGAGGAAGAGCTGGTGGCATGTAATAAAACCAAGGAAGATTGACCGATTTTGTTAATCTAATTCACAAGGTATCAAGTAACCAACAGTTGGTTAAATGAACCCAAAATCCTGGGTACAAAAGTGATGAAAATTGTGGGTCAAACTATAGATTATTCCGTCCCTTTTATGCTCCTTGGCTGGAATTACCCTTGAAATGACTGCAGTTTGCTGCCTAGAAAGTAAAATTTAAGTTCAATACAGATTCCCAAAGTAAACCAGGTTACTAGAAACTTTCCCAGGTCTTCTTAACTTTTGTTCCTAGCAAACATCAAGAGAAAAGAGAGGGTCCCGCTGCTGTCCTTCCCTGCTATAGCCAGCAGAAACAGAAAAGGGAGAGATCTAAATTATTAGATTTTTGAACTTTTAGAAATTACAGTTTATTGCATCACAGAGTCATATTTATAACATAAAAAATGTCATAATCCGGCCTAATAGGTTAGAATTAACCAAATTAGAAACTGTGGTCAAACGATAATAACCTTTTTGTTAAATTATACAATAAATTATCATAACTTCCAATAACAAGAAAGAGCGACTAAAAATCATAAGTATATTAAATTGTAACCAAATATAAATAAAATAATATCATAGTCCGAAAGAAAAACAATATTGCAATCCAACCAAAAAAAACATAACATCAATCTGAAATAAACAATACTGAAAACTAAAACCATAACCAACAACCTACTACCTAGTATTAGTAATCCTTTTGTAAACAAAATCTCTCTTGTTAGTCATGTCAACCTAATTTTAATCTGAAAGAAACAATTAATTTAAACAATAAGTTTACCACTACTTGCAGAGTTATTACAATCTTAATATGCATTAGTTTAATATACAAATGCTATGCATGAATGTCCAAAAAAAACGTGATTCATTAATTAATCAAATTATAAGCTTCATTTATATTAACCATTAATGTTTCAACTTAAGCATTTATATTTTTAACCTTTTTAAGAAGTTGTATCGGGATTACCAGTAAATTCAAAAGTATTCTCAAAAAGTTATAACCATAGGTTTTCTCAAAAATTCGTACTTTAGGTACTCTCAAAAGTTTATGACAGTATGTACCCTCAAAATTTTGCACTTGAACATACACCTTCATTATTTTCGTTTCCTTTTACGTGCAAGGGTGCAATAGCGTCCCCGACTAATATCATAAGGAGTACATCTTAATTGACTTAGTCCTTTACATTTCATCTTTATTTTTTAATCTTTATCTATTTAATGTCCTTGAACAACTATTTACCTTTCTCGTTTAATTAAACTTACTATTAACATTTCATAGTTGAACATATATTTTAAATTCATAAATTAAAATAAATAAACCCTAACTCACCTTAAACTTACTTTGGTACTCCTTAACTGGCACACGGCTCTCTCAACTCAAGGATTGGTCTTGCTCATCTCTGCTTGAAGCCACTTTTAAAAATGAAGAAAAGTTAAACTCAATATTATATAGATATATAGAGTTAAAAGGGAATTAATATCCATAAACACAACAATCAGCCTCTTACAGATTAGATTAACAATATATTATCATGAGTCGTGAATCAAATCTATAAGGCACTACAATAAGCATTCTAAACTCTTAAAGCCCTTAGACTGAATATTGTGCAAGCTCAAGAAGTCCAAATTGCGCCTAAATTGAACATCCACGAAAGACATTCAAAGCACATTTTTGTATGCTGTCACCAATTCCTCAATATCAACAGGGCACCTGCCACCAAATTTTCATATCACTAAAGTTGTTGTCTTCTAATTACAAGTATTGCAATGGTACACTCGAGCTCTAGAATTAATTTTGCAATATAATAATCCATCTATTCATCTCTAATATTCTCCCACAAATTTGTGCCTTTTTATTTGAGAACCTATCTTGCAACCAAGAAGCTAACTCTTTTACGCATATTCAAATCACATTGCTGCTCTAAAGAAAATAAAGTTGAAGCAACACTACCCATAGTTGCAACCTAAAACACATAAAATTCACCAGCAACATTCGTCTTCATAATAAACATATCATCATTGAAAGTCTTAAAAGGTTTATCTCTAAGAAATTTATTCCCAAAAACAATAAGTAGACTCATCCCATACCAAATTCACTCTAATATCTAACATACAGCGAATTTCAACCATTGTCCAAGTCTCACCATCATGCACCCTCAATTTCATCATACCAACAACAGTCTTGTAAGCAGTGCCATTTTCAATAAGAATAAGCCTAGAAGTGAAAAACATCTCATAAAAGCACATGTGATGTGAACAAGTCAAGGATCCATTGTTTTATACATTTATCTTCACCAATCATCAAAAGAAGATCATCCATGTCAAAATCAAACCAAACTACACCAACACTTGCATCTACTAACTTATCCTACCTATGCTTGTGTCCCCGTATTGCTTTCTCTACAAAGCATGACAACTTTTCTTAATGCCTTTTCTTCTTGCAGTAAAAATAAGAGAAATCCTTAAATCTACTATAATACATATATCTTCCATGATTAAAAATTTATCATCTCTTCAAAGATCTGTCACTAACCGGTAATCTCTCTATTGCCTTTTCATCTATTGCACCTTAAAGTTTAAAAGTAGCACCTTCTGAAATAAGCTCCAAGTTGCATGTATCTCCACCATATAACATAGTGTCACTTAAATGCCTGTAAGAGGGATGCAAATAGCACGAAAACAACTAAATTTGATCATCATTAACAATAACATCAATATTTCTAACATCTCAAATTATGGAATTAAGCTTTTTGAGATGTGATATAATGGGAGCATCTTTCTGCATCTGAAGTAAATACAACGTCAACTTTAAAATGAGTTCGTTCGAGAGACTTTTAAACATGTAAAAGTATTCTATTGAAATGCAAAGCTTCAACGATTGCATCCTCCGAGGCCTCTAACATGACCTTATATAACAAAAATAGTTGAATAGTGGAGAGAGCATTTTTTAGGCATCTATCTCGTCTTCTTCACTCGTGATCTCCAGCATATGCACACTCCATAAGCGCATTCACATATTCCTATTGGACTGTAATAGCATGCATCTTAGTTCTACAATGCCCAAAAATATTTGAGCCATTAAACTTCTTGATATCAAACTACATTACTCTTATGCTCCTCATAACTTCTGCTCTCATATCAATTGTTAAAAGAACGGGCCCGTAAAATTTCTATATAATAAAAGTGCTAACTCACAAGTACGATAAAGAACAAATTATAAGACATAAACAGTAACGTAATTTGCAATAAATAACTTACCTTAGGTACACTCTTCTAAAATCCAATCAACCAAAATAAAGATTGTAAATAAAGATTGTGCCTCCTCATAATCATCAACTGCTTTGAAACCTTAATAGCTAACTTTACCATCCAAATCATCCGCAGAAATAGGGTAACCACCTTATAATCTTCTAAAAAACAAGAACACCGGCCAAAAGGCACTTACCAAAAAGAGAGAAGCCAAGAGCCTCAAATATCATAGTATTAGATGTAGCTCAAAGGAGTTGAATCATATGCCTCATCAAGAGATGCCATAGTATTGTGTTTATGGCTAATAACAAAACTCTATGGGGTCCGACAAAAATTAGTAAGACTTTATTTCATTAAGGAGCTACATATGTGTCAGAACTTTTACCTCAATGGTGTCTATTAAAATTTAATTTTCAAACTCAAAATCATATTGAGAACAAACTGATGATTTGAGGGATAAGGAAATTTTAAGCTAAATATTCTCCAAAAATATTATATGTTCCATAAATTAGCAACACTCTCCTAATTGAACATGCAAATGTGATCCTATGGTTGTAACTTTTTCATATAGGATTTTTCCAATAAGATGCAAGACCTACTTCGCAAAGGGGCATATTAGTCATTTCACACAAAAAGGAGAATCTATACAAAATAAGGGACTACAACAATATAAAACTTACCGACCCACATCAATGCACCACATTATTGCAAAATGTATATTTAGCACAGGTGTACCATCAATCAAACTATTATATCATTAGGCATACCATCAAATATATAAAAGAGGGACCAAACTCTTACAGCCAAAAGTAATTTATCCCTGATTAAAATGATCAAGTAATCTTAAATGAAAGACTGAATTATAAACTTTAAATAGTTAGCCCAAGCTACTTTTACTTAATGCTAACAATAACGTTAACAAACAATATCCCTTTCATTTATCAAACTTTCATTATAATGTTACAACTCAACATTCATGAAAGAAACAATAAGAAGACTTGGTTGACTTATAACAAATATGAACTTTATAGTATCTAAGTCGAATGAAAGAAATCTAAATTAACTCTCATAAAAAAAAATATTAATAGATGGAAACAGAACCTTATGTTCTTCATAATGAATTTAATTCAAGAAAGAAAAGTGTGCTCTACACATTCAATAAGCCTACAATAACATGTGACAATGCAATTATTAAAGTGAAACCAAGTAATTTTGTTCTTATTTTGCAATTGCTTACAATGTAGATTAGGTGGTGGGCTGCATCCTAGCAGTAAAATAGAAGTACTGATATGGTTCTAGGGCTCCTAGAAGGTGTTTAGAAAGCGGTTTTAGCGGGAAGGTGGTTGTGGGATAGCAATCGAAGGGGAACATGGGAGGTTAAGGATATTTGGATGGGTTAGAAAGCAAAATATGTTGTTGGACAACAGATTCGGTATCTATCAGGGACTGTCCCGGCTGAAAATAGCAAGGCGGACGACAAATTGATGCAATATGAAGGTCAAGGGGGTTCACCACTTGTTCTTGCACAAGCCAAAGGCGCACTACTAGCAAGAAGAAGATGGTACAATACTCCATAGAGTAGAAACAAATATTACAATCCGCAAAATACTCAAAAAAAAAAGTCTCCCAAAACTAGAAAAGCAAGCATATAAATAGTCTTCTGATAAAAATCCCCTAATTAAAAAAAAGAAAATAGGAAATAACTTAAAAAAAAGAAAGAGAAAAGAAAAAACAGGCAAAAGCAGCGGTTGCCCCTCTACCTCGATCGCGACTCCCTACTATCACAAAGAAATGCGGGATTCCGCATTTTGTGAAGCCCAACTCTCGTGTCTCACGAGACCGTGGAAATTCTGTCCCGGGAAGGTTAGCTCCCGCATCATTCTCACGAGCTAGAAGAAGCTTCTTCCTCCTCTCCCAAAAGACCTTTATCCTACTGTCGGTTGCCATTTCCCACTAGAAACCTAAAGGGATTTCCAAAATTGTAGTTCATCACTCCTATCTGGTCATCAGTTTGGGACAATATTATTGAGCTAAACTGAAATTTAACCTTCCAAAAATAACTTAAAAGTTTCTCATCTCTAACATTTTGGACCGCCCTTAGCACTAGCAACTCGGAAGATAGATTGTATGTACGAAAATCTTAAAATGCTCTTATCTGGGGTCACCTTGTGGTTGGCATAAGCTCTTTAAACTCATGATTTTCTTAGACAACTAATGTCAGTTAACCTAAACTCTAAACGTCTGCAAAATGATAGCTTGTGGCACCACATCCTCAAACTTTGTATGAATGCTCATATCTTAGACTAACTACCTTCTAGGAAAACTAATGTTAGTCATACTAAGGTATCTCTCATGAGCTCAACTTGAATCACTAACATCTCTTCCTCATCAGGTAAAAATAGATACTCCTTATCATCTTCACTTTCTTCAAAATCTTATATGTCACTATCTATATATTTTCACTACTCCTTACTCAGTGAAAGAAATCATCCTCCTATTTGTGCAATCTGATGCAATGTGTTAAAAATCATGACACTTAAAATATTTTTTGGTTGGGACAAATTTGGGAGTACTAGATGTCTCCACTTTTCTCCACTTTAAAATAACTTTTCTCAGCCAAGATTAGCTTAGATGCTCCACTGGGTATACTCTTGTCGTCTAATCCACGGGTTAAATTCTACCTAAAGTGTGGCAGTCATCTAATGACATTGTTTTTTCTCCACCTTCAAAACTAGTGTTTACAGATCTAGTAAGGGCCAATATGATTGCAGCTACACCACATTATTAATAGATAACCTCAGTCCTCCGAGATACATCACTATTAATGTGCTCTTCTGGTTCCACCAACTTATATTTCAACATAAGTTGATTAAATTCAGCTATGTACTCCAACAAAGAATCTCTCTAATATAGGTGATTGAACTTTATGAACACATCTTGTCAGCAATATGGGGGAAGGTATTTGCTCTGCATCTCCCTTTTCATCCTAAGCAAAAAAATAATTTTATTTTTCCCTCATATTGGCATACGTGCTTCAAATTTTCTCATCATAAAGATGTATTTTTTTAACTTGATAGCGGCTAGCTTTCCAGAAGGAACATCTCCGTATTCAAAGACCAATTCCACTGATCGGAGCCACTTGATTAAATCATTCAGATCTATGCGAACATCAAAATTGATAAATTCAACATTTCTCCAAAATTCTTGCTTCTCTATTTTATTTCAAATCTTTGAGTATTAGTTCTTCATCGCTAGAAATTATCTGGCCAAAGGGATTCACTTTCACCTTTTGATCTAGCGAGTCATCCTTGTAATAATGAGTGATATTACCGGATTGTATCCTCTCAAATGCGACAAGCCTTTATTGCAGTTGTAGAATTTCTCATTACAAACCCTCCATATTGATCTCTTGGACACCTTGTTAAGGGTTCTTCTTGACAGCACCACATCTCATTTTTTCAATCGCTATATTGACTAAAATAAAATAATAATTTTAGATGAGGGCTTTGGGTAGTAGGTGCCGGAGTGAAATGTTAAATGAGGTTCGAAGATAGTTTTTGAAAATTTTAGATCTAAGTCTAAAGATTCTAATAGGAATTAATGATATCATTCTAGGACTCCTAAAAAATATTTCTAAAGCAATTTTAGCGGAGATAGCAAGGAAATGGTAATATGGGAGGTCGACGAAATTTGAAAGGGTTAGGAGACAAAATCTACACTTGTCCCAGCGGAAAACAACGTGGCGGGTGACAATTTTGTGTGGTACAGAGGACGTGGTTGTTCACCACCAGTTCATGCACAAGCTACAGAGACAACACTTGCAAAGGAAAGAGAACACAATACTCCTTAGGATAAAAATAAAGATTATAATATCCAAAATACTAAAAAAAATCTCCCAAACATAAAAAAGAAGCATATAAATAGTCTCCACAAAGAAAATACTCTTATAGAAAAAAAAGAGAAAAGAGAATAAAAAACAAGCATATAAAAAGTCTCAGTACGACATCAACAAATTTTCATCATCCGACGCTATCTTAAGACATGACGTGTCTCTCGAGATAATCTTTTGAGCAATAAATATTGAAGCTTCAATTAAAAGTCAACTAGAACAGTGATTTCAACAAGTTTATGGTCAAACTGAACGACTCGGCGAGACAGACCAAATGGTACTAAAATTGGTCAAATTAGAACCAAATAAAGCACCGATCAAGATATTAAAGAGCGTTTGGAAGTTTTCCAGACACATTTGAAAGGTTAAAGGGATGTCAAATCTAGCAAGTTTATAGTCAAATCGAGCATCTCGATAAGACGAATCCAACGAGCCCAAGATCGTTCAATTCTGACATCATTAAAATAATCAAATGTTCATCAAATGATGGTTGATCAAAGAAAGCACTTCGAGTCGTCCAATTAAAACGGTTCAAAATCCTGCATTAATTCCACCCATAACTCTATAAATAGAGTCTTACATCTCTCATGAGAGCGATGAGAGCTTGTGGATTGAGGATGAGCTTGAAGTTTTAAGAAGGAGATTAAGTCCAGCATCACTCCCATCGCCGTCGACCACCACCGACCGTCGTCAATCACCTCCGACCACAGCCAACCGCCACCATCAACAATCACTCATCGACCGTTGTTCATTTCTTGCAACAAGTTTATATGCAGATCAACGTTGTAATTCAGAGGACATTTAAATAATTTCCCGCATGTGGGACAAAGGATCTCTGTAATCATTAACTTATAATGAATTTTTACAACCGAGTCAGATCCAGTGATTTTTCCTCTTTCTGAATTTTCCATTAAAAATTTTTTGTGTCACTACTAATTATCTTTTCTCTTCTGATGTGTGTTGACTTTTCGTACCACGCTAAGTCAATAATACATCACTCTACTGTCGCGAATTTTCTAGCATGCATCAGTTTGACGCCATCTGTGGTAATAAAACATTCTCATCACTAGATTACTTGCGAGACTTACTGCATGGCCACCAGGCGCAACACACGCAACAGCAAAGTATCTTGCTCCAACACCCATCATTCTAGAAGAAAGTACGGAGCTAAAGGCGTCAGGCCTTTACATCCCCTCACTCTAGAAAGCGCCATCCCACTGACGAAGGTGCCTCGGGGAAAGTACGGAGCTAAAGGCGTCAGGCCTTTACCTCCCCTCACTCTAGAAAGCATCATCCCACTGACGAAGGTGCCTCGAGTCCTTCTATAGAGGACGAAGTACGTAGCAACCGGAGATTCTACAACTCCCATGCAGAGAGTGATAAGCGCAACCCAATGGAGCTTACTTACCACCAGTTCGGAATTCAACAGAAAATACCTCACTAATTGGGTTCTGTCCCAATGATGAAATAATTTCCCTGCCCAGACGGGATGCTGATCTCCTTGACGTTACAATTTCCAGTCATCTATCTCATGCAGCTCACCTGGCACCGCTCCGCCTTACTATCACTTCTGCTGATATCATCCGTGATGAGTTACGACACATGGTTCGGGAAGAGTTCTTCTGGATTAAAGGGATCATTTTTCTGCTCGATCGTTTGACTCACCATTGATGCAGGAGATGATTCACTCTTACGTCGATCCTATCATCATATCGAAGCTCAAATTTGTGCAAATGAGACCATCGATCCACACAAGGAACAATTTGAGGGATTGGGGGGCAAGCGCAAGAATAACGTCGGAAATATCGAACAAATTTCACAATGAAAAAATTTTGGACCGCAGCCGAAGTGAGTCTCGACCAGAAAAAAATACATGCCACTTAACACGTGACGTGTGAACATCCTAATGACCATCAATGATGAAAAGGTCATCAAATAGCCAAGACCGTTAAAAATCTGGATGATAGAGATCAGTCTCAATATTATCATTGCCACAAAGCAAAAAGACATTCAACATAAAAATATTTTCAATTAAAAGAAGAAATTGAATGTCTGATATACCAAGGTCACTTGAATTGCTACTTACAAGATCGAGGTAGTGGGAACCAGAAGAAAATCGTCAGGATATTAAATGAGAAGTAAATTCCAAATTATCACATTTGAGTAAAAGACTGGCATATAAACTCTTAATTTTATTATAGAGAGTTATTCATGTTACTTTAAAAAATTATCATTTTGTAAAATTTTCTTATTCTTTCACGAATTTTTTTTTTTTTTTTTTTTTTTGTGGAAAGTCCCTTAGAGGGTCAGCGGCATATGAGGTTTCCATCCTTACCCCTGTTAAGAATCGATAGCAAGATACGATACCCGTGAAAATCGAGTCCAAGAGGCAAAATTGATGGGAATATATCATGCCCCCAGAAGTTAAGCCCAAGAGACAAAACTCGATCAGAAAAAAACAGTACACTTAGAAGTCGAGCTCAGGAGGCAAGACTCGATGAGAATATATCATGCCTCTGTAAGTCAAGCCCAAGCAGGAATACTCGACGAAAAGATACAATACCCGTGGAAGTCGAGCCCAAGAAGCAAGACTCAATGGGAAGTTACCATGCTTTGGAAGTCGAGCCCAATAGGCAAGACTCGATGAAAAAAATGATACCCTTAAAAGTCGAGCCCAAGAGGCAAGATTCGATGGGAAATTATCATGTCTTTGAAATACGAGCCCAAAAGGTAAGTCTGGATGGGAAGCTAGTAGTGGACAGGGTCCTAACCAGAAAGGCTCCAAGAGAACAATGACCTCCACTCAAAAACTTTAGAAGGCCACAATTCTCAGAAGCCACATGTACATTAAAGACCTTAGAAGGCTACAAGCCTTAGAAGGCACAGTTACACCAAAGACTCAAAAAAAACAATCCTCATGAGACAGATAAATTAAATACTTCAAAAGGTTGTATACCTCAGAAGATATCAATTCACTTCAAGGTCCTATAAAGCATAAGCCTAAGAAGGCACAAACCTCACAAGATACACGCCCAAAATAATACAAATCTCAGAAGGCAAGAGATTGAAAAGATACGTGATTCTTTTTATAAAGTGTGCATGCTAACTTTAATTACAGAATTCCGCACGATTGAGAAGCTACAACAATCTCAAAAGCAACGTCGAAGACATGCAAAAAAAGCACTATCATCATCTATAAATGCCACATCAGATGATTAAAAAGGTCATATAAACCAATAACAACTGGTACAAATGCTACAAGACGTAGGCTCTTCTTTAAATGGTGGTAGATCGTCTCTTCAAAATTTTGGTACTTTTGCTGATCCTTAAGACGATATTCTTCATACATCACCGCGAAAGAAGCACAGAAATCTGCCCCAAAAAGTGTGATGGGACACTCCATTTCTTCATCTCCACTAGAATGCACACCAACAACAAGCAAGAATATCCTGAGTCACCTACTGGCCAAGGACGGATATAACTTTCTTCATCAGTAGCACGAAAGAATATCTCGTTGATCGTCTGCTACGCAGGATGAGGACTTTATTCTTCTAGACAGCTACACAAAAGAAGATCATGTTGATCATCTGCTATGCAAAATGGGGACAACTTTTTTGTACACCGCATCAAGAAAGAAAAATCTCATTGATCGTTTGCTACATAAGACGGGGACGACTTTCTTCTACACCGCAACACTAAAGAAGATCTTATTGATCGTCTGCTACGCAAGACGTGGATCACTATCTTCAGCACCACAACACGAAAAAGATATTGTTAATTGCTTGTTAGGCAGAATGGGGATGACTTTCCCTCTACGTCGCAACATGAAAGATGATCTAGCGGGATCCGAAACCACGCGAATGCAGAAGGGGTAAAACAGAAGTTGAATCTCGTGAACTTATAGTCGAGTCGAGCATCTCGAGAAGACAAATCCAAAGAGCCCAACTTCGCTTAATTCTAACATCGTTAAGGCACTCAAATGTCCATCAATTACGGTCTAATCGAAGAAAGCTCTCTGAATAGTTCCATCAAAACGGTTCATATTTCTGCATTAATTGCACCTAAAACTTTATAAATATATCCCTACCCTTCTCATTATGGGGAAGAGAGTTTGAACCTTGAGCAAGAGCTTGAAGTTTTAAGAATGAGCTTAAGTTCGGCATCTTTCCTACCGCCGTCGACCACCGTCGACCAGCGTCCACCACCGTCGACCATCGTCCATCACCGCCGACCACCGTCAACCACCATCAACCGCCACCGACTACCGCCAACCACCACTCATCAGCTGTCGCCCATCAGCATCGGTTGCCGCTTGTTCATTATAATAAGTTTATTCGCTCATCGACGTTGTAATTCGGAGGACTTTGTAATCATTTCCCGTCTAAGAAACAGAGTCGTTGTGATCATCAATTCATAGTGAACTTTTACAACTGGGTCAGACACCGTGATTTTTTTTTTATTTCGGATTTTCCATCTAAAAACTTCTGGTGTCACTACTACTTGTCATCTCTCTTCTGAATGTGAGTTGAATCATCGTACCACGTTAAAACGATAATATATAACTCCATAGCCGTGAATTTTCTAGCACACATCAAGTCTCCTCATAGAAAATACCCTCATTAGAAAATAAAAATTAGAAAAGAAAATTAAAAAAAAAGAAAATTAAAAAAGTCAGTGCACAATTCAACTTGTGAAAGTTTTATACTAAAAAAATAAACAAATGAAATAGTATCAAGAGTCAATCGAAATGTCAAATTAAGAAAAATAAAACAGCAACTACCGAGACTAGATCGAGGGGTTTGGGAGTGTCCCTGCCAGAAGATGACAACCCAACTTCTCCATGGACCGGCCTTCTGCCGACTTCGCTGCTGAAGGGAGAAGCAACCAACGCTGCAATTCGTTTGCAGGCGTACTCAAGATGGACGATCAAGATGGCCAAATCGTCACCGACGTCGGCCCCTGCCTTCCCCAAATACTCCATCATGGTATATGAGCGTTTTTCATCAAGAAAAGCCATCTCAGACCTTACCGCCTTCAGGCGCGGCGATATGGGTTTCACTGTCGGAAGACGAGAGCTGGCAGTTGCTCCAATGATGGTGGTGCAGAAGCTTGAGCGAAACGGAACGGAGATATTGCACAGAGAAGGCGGTAAATTCAGAGTTGTGCTGGGGTTTGCAACAAGGAAGATATGCATTGCACACGCCTCTTGAGCGAGGAAGGCAAGGTAACCGTACGGGATATCGGAGGATTAGCGAAATGTCACACCTATAGCCAATTAGATGGAGCCATTATTGCATGATGCAAAGCCGCGCGCCCTCGAATAACAGCCCTCCAATAACAGCCACTCTCAGCTCTACATGTGCCCTCCCCACCTAATAATTAGATCAATTAGATGTGTGCGCCCACATGCACCGGCCAATTAGAAAATGTCACTTGGAATCCGGCCCCACTATTATCGTAAAATATGTAAATTTCTTATTTTTTAACTCTTGTGGCCCGACTCAAAACCCTTCTTTTTTTGGAAAATGTAAAACAGAAAATACATTTCCAGGGTTTTCCCCCTCTTTATTTTCGCACTATAAGGTTTGGAGCTGCCAAAATGGATTGCTCTCTCGACGAAGACAACGACAACAAATTTCAGATCTAAGTGAGTTTAGCGTCGCTCAAAATATTTTTTTTTTATCTTAAAGACATTGTTGCGGTTTAGGCTCTAGGGTTTGTGCGAGTTTTATTTTTTGATTTAATGGATACTTTTAGCATTTATTTGGGTTTATCGGATGTTTAATTAGTTGATTTAATAATTACTTTAGATGTTTATCGGAGGGATACTTCTGGCATTTGTCTCATTACTTGTGTTTAACAGTTGTTTCACTAGGTTTATCGGAGTGTTACTTTAGTGGTTTTCAGTTTATTCGAAGTTGTTGTCGTTGCAACTGTTTATGTTATGCTGGCATTTAGTCCGAGGTAATGGTTTTAAGTGTTACCGCGGTATTATCTTGGTAGTATTCTCGTGTTATTTTTGTTAATGAGTGGTGTTGGTGTTATTGTGGGGCTATTGTGGTATTATTATGGTTTTATTGTTGTGTCATTGTACTGTTAAAGACAATTTTATTGCTGCTTTTTTGTGGTTTTATTGTTGTGTGATTATGGTGTTATTGTCATTGTTGTTTTTATAGACATACTTGTTTTACTATAGTGTTCGTATTTTGAAAATTTATTTCTCTTTAGAGCATTGCATTTTGATAACTTAAATCATTGCATGCAGGAAATGAGTAACAAGGGTGAACAAGCGAACTACGTTTTTTTGAACCATTGATTCAAATTTGTGGGCAATGAGGTAGAGTTATTTAATGACTCATTGAGGGCTTGGTTAGAATCATGAAGAAGCTGAAAATTGCAATATCTGTAATATTCATTTTAGTGTAAGGGAGAGTTTCTTGATTGCTCAGAAGAAATGAGATAGTGTTATTTAGTGATTCAGCTAATCTTGAAAGATAAGCAGTCGAAAAATCATTCGTATCAATGATCAAAGGTTGATTAAGAGGAAGTTTCAGGCTGTTCGCACATCTAAAGTTGAGTAGTTATAAAATCTGGTGTCAATGGCGACGATGTGATTTGTATCGGGTAAGTCGTAATGGGTTTGCTAAATTGTGGAAACAGAATAAAATGTAATTGTAAGTTATGATGTTATGGATTTCTAAAGTCTCATGTGAATGGTGTTTCGTCAGGTGAACCAGTTGGAACACCAGTTCACCTGACCGAACACCATTCATATGAGACTTAAGAAGTCCAAAACATCATAACTTGCAATAACATTTTAGTTTATTTCCACAATTTAGCAAACCCATTACCCTGAATTACCTAATACAAATCACATCATCGACGTTGGCATCAGATTATATAACTCCGTCAACATTAGATGTTCGAACAGCCTGAAACTTCCTCTTAATCAACCTTTGATCATTGATGTGAATGATTTTTCGACTGTTTATCTTTCAAGATTATCTGAATCACTAAATAACTCAATCTCATTGCCTGCGAGCAATCAAGAAACTTTCCCTTCCACTAAAATGAATATTACATATGTTGCAATTTTCAGCTTCTCTTCCAGCTTCTTCACTGATTCTAACCAAGCCCTCAATTAGTCGTTAAATAACTCTAATCTCATTGCCCACAAATTTAACCAATGGAGTTGGAGCTGAATCTATAAACCAACAGACCGACCTCCTCTTTGCTGCATACTACTGATGTTTATTCGACTGTCATAGATGTATTAAACGGTGGTTATTATTGTATGTTTCGTTATGTTTATTCGACCGTCTGTAATATCTTGATATTATTAGTGAATTATTTGAGTATTATTGCTCTATGTTTCGTTATGTAGTATTATTGTTTTATTGCGGAGTGATTGGAGTGTTATTAACATTTCTGTTTATTAATATCACAGTGATGTATTATTATGATTGTATTATGATATTATTCAGGTCTTATTGTGATGACATTGATGTTATTAGCTCCGCGGTATTTTTGTAGTGCACTGCGGTGTTATCGTGGTTTTATTATTGCGTTATTATGTTTTTATTAAGTCGAGTATTAGTATGTTTGTATTGTGATAACATCTGAGTGTTCCTTGAAATTAAAAAATGCTTTTATCACGTGAGACCCGGCTTTACTCTCGCACAAGCGCTCCGAATAAATTGAATGAAAACAGAATACGAAACGCCTATCAAAAAATAACTCCGGAGGAAAACCGACAGGCGCACCACCTCTTTTGTCATTCGCCATCTGTTTAGGGTTTCGAGTCTCCGTTTGTCGTTCGAAGTACATTCGTCAGTTCACCGCTAGAGTAGCTTATCAAGATAGAAGTCGAGCCTTCTGAGATGGAAGCCCAAGAAAACCCGATGATAGTGGAAGATGAAGAGCCGTTGAGAATGGAAACCAAAGATGAGCAGTCGAGAATGGAGTCCGATGAACAAAAGAAGAAAAAGCCAATGTCCGTGAAAAGAAGGTTATTGAAGAGGATTCCTCCAAGTAATATTTTATTTTCTTGGTCATTTTTTCTTTGAAAAGATTGATTATCAACAGTTCTTTTAAATCAACAGTTCTTTTAAATAACATGCAGTCCTTTAATTAAAATGCATTTCTCCTATACAAAACTTGATTAATACAGAATAATAAAGGCAAAATAAAACCGTAATAATTCCATAATACTAGATAAACAGTTAATATCGTAATATAACCGAAATATAATCGTAATAATACCATAATAGTACAAAAATTATACCATCGAAATATAACATTAATAATATTGTAATCTAATTGTAATAATACCGTAATAATATCGTAGTACTACGTGAATAATACCACCAAAATATAACCATAATAATACTATTATAATACCATAATAATACAACCACACCTGAATAACACCTTAATAATGACATTGAAATGTCATTGAAATAATACCTGATATTTGTTTCATTGTATTATTTTTGTAGGTTTATGAACCCAAGATCAATGAGCTGTAGATGTCAGTCATCTGTAGTGAGAGATGTGTTGGA
Organism: Phalaenopsis equestris; assembly: GCF_001263595.1. Classification (NCBI taxonomy): domain Eukaryota; kingdom Viridiplantae; phylum Streptophyta; class Magnoliopsida; order Asparagales; family Orchidaceae; genus Phalaenopsis; species Phalaenopsis equestris. Next base: position 530,229 of record NW_018164781.1, on the reverse strand, counting down.
TAAGGTTAGGCATTCAATATCTGAGGACATGAGAAATGAGATTATAGCAATGAATGTTAAGCAGTTCTTAGAGCTCCCTCCTTATCCTCAAGAGAATGTCTTGACAATACAAATTTTGCAATGTTGGCAACACGATAAAATAGTTTTCAAACCTAGAGGGAAAGATAAGACTGTTGCCCAATGAAGTTGCCCTACTAATTGGCATGGCAAATAGAGGTGCAGTGCCAAAGTGGAGTAAATGTCCACCTTGTGGCGTGGACGCCCAACAGATGAAGAATAATCTATTGGACTTCGCAAGAGGGGGGTCTGGGGGTCTTCTACCCCTTTCCTTTTGCTAAATTGTTTATAAAATTTTTGTTATCAAATCTATTTTTTCCCTCCAGTAATTTTAGTGTACCCGAAGGACTTAACAACTTTGGAGAGAACATTCAGAATTTTCCCTCATTTAATTCGCCGCTTCGCTCTGTGATTTCCTTATAGAGCAAATTAATTCAATGGCCATCAAATTATTGCGGAACCATCCTATTGGATACATAAATGATTTTCTTTATTTGATTATGGTCAGTATATTGTATAAGCTGAATATCGTTACTGTTTATTAATTATCTTTTATGTTGAATATTTAGTATCTTTTATGCAGCTCTGGTTTTCTGGTTTTTTAAGCATAAATCTGTGGTAACTCCTGCCGATGTTGAGGCCAGGCTCAGAATGTTGAGATGACCAACAACTGTTAGCTTGAACTCCTCACAGATAGATGTAACCTTTAAGAGGCTAACCACTGAACAGGTCAGTCATTTACACTGTTGTTAAATAATTTATTTCTGTAATAATGATTAAGGTATTTTTATCCTGAAACAATTTGCAGGTCAATGATAAATTTTGGGATCTGAAAGAGGAGGAACTCAATTTGCTGGCCAATCTAGATGAGGGGCTACCCAGTCCAGCGCCAGCCAAAACTGTCAGCCTGAAGTTAGAGCAGAACCTCTTGTACCATTTGATATAGGGCCAGTGGTCTCAGGGGAGACTGCCCCGGAACCAATTTACAATGAACAAGAAACTTGAAGCAATAATTGATCTGATTAAAGAAAAAGATAAATGGTTCAAGGAGTTCCAAGGGACTCTTAATACAAAAACTGTTGGAGTATCAGGTCTGCAAGACCAAATGTTTATACTGTAGAATAAAATTGATAAAGATGAAGCTGATACAGGCATATTATTAGAGGAAGAATATGCCAGCCCCCCTTCCCTCCTGTTGTAATCCCACATGCTGATGAGGAATATGCTCAGCCTCCCTCCCCTCCTGTTGTAATCCCGCATGCTGATGAGGAATCTTCCCAGCCCCCCTCCCCTCCTGTTGGAATCTCACATGCTGATGAGGAATCTGCCCAGCCCCCATCCCCTCCTGTTGGAACCCCGCATGTTGATGAGGAATCTGCCCAGCCTTTCTCCCCCCTCCCCCCTATCAAACATCTCTTGTCAAAGAAGGAACTGCTGAGGAAAGGGGTTTACAGGAAGAAGTCCCAACTATTGGAACCACCCAAGTCACATAGTCGATTTCCAGCTTATTGCATAGGGTTAAGGGCCGATGCAGTCGTGGGAAAAAGGTTGTGAGCTCCCCTTTCACTACTTTTGAATATAAATGAAGAAAAACAACAAAGGATGTTGATGAACAACCCCAGCTTGATGAACCAATGATTGATGAAGAGATTACCGCATCCCTAGAACAAACAAATGTACAAATTTCAGATATTGTAGAGCAACTACTTGATACTGCTGCCGCAACTACTTGATACTGCTGCCACTTGATACTGCTGCCACCTCAGAACAATCAATTTTTGATAAATCATCAACCTCATAACAGCCCAATATAAATATTTTGTCATCAACAACTCAAATAGCCTTGATGATAGCGGTATTTCTACCTCCATTACATGCACGGTTACCAACTACAGTGGACGTACCTGAATCAGCGATATTTCTAACCTACTTCGTAATAGTTTCTTACATGTTTAGTACATTAGATATTTCAACAGCTTTGTTTATGTGTATTCCTCAATGACGGAGTTGCACATTGATTTTCCTATGTGAGCACTGATATGTGAGGAAATGCAAACAGTAATTGATCAGTGCTTATCACAATACCCTGTAAAGTGAGTAAATCTTCAACCTATCATTGCATTACAAGTTTATTAAAGTGAAGTGATACAGATATTATGCGTACCCTTTAGGAATGACTTTATTGTCAACCTTAAAGACATATTCATATATTAGGGTATGATGGATGATGTACTGTGCAATGGATGGATTGACAATGATCAGATGGATGCATTAGCCCGCATTCTTCATAGGAGGAGGACTCAAAGTCCAACCTCGTTCCAGCGATACCTATACGTCTCATATTTAACTATGTATAGAAATAAAATAATGGATGTCATAAGAATTTTTTATAGTCAATGAAGATATTAAAAGTGTGTCAATTCATGCAGGGATATCAGAAAATGCAGGGTGGTGACAACTTATTGTTTTTGGGCCACATCACGAAGGAAGTGATGAAAAATGCTGAGATCATCTTGTTTCCCATTGTGAAAAACCAGCATTGGGTTTTGCTGATTGTTTATTTGAAATATAAGAAATGGAGAATATATGATTCATTACCCAAAAAAAATGCATAAGACAGTATGCAAACGTGTTGTAAGTTTATGTCACATAATATATCAATCCCATTTTGATTTTCTCAAACAATAACAAGTGTGTCATCAACCTTTATACATATCAATTTTTTTAGTGGATGCTAGACTATGTTTTGGTATGAGGAAACCAAGAAAATTGGGCTGACAATGGTTAAGGGCGTACCAAATCAAAGTAACAGTATTGACTGCGACATGTTTGTTTGTAAGTACATCGAAAAACTAGTTCAGGCGGACCCAGTTGATTGAGTTGATTGGACCCAGTTGATTGGAGTAAGGAGCTGCGCTGGAAGGAAGAAATGCCAAGATTTAGGGCAAAGTTAGCATATGAACTTTACATTTGGTTCTCCTCTATTAAATAAGATTGAACTGATGTATTATCTTTATGATATTAGATAGATTATCAATCAAACATTAATATTAACTATTTTGTTTGTGGTTGCGTTGCGAATGAAACATTAATCTCCGTCTGGTTTGGTTGTATTCTATTTAGACTTACATTTTATTAGAATATTCCATCGGTTGTATCTCTGTTTTATTATGGTGGCATTTATGAAGTATTTGATTTAATGGGATAGATGTTGTATTTTGGTTTTATTTCTGTAGTATTCCCGTTGTATTCTAATATATTGTTCAACGACCGAGGCTTTACTAGAAGGTTATATTGTTCAACGATTGAGGTTTTATTAGAAACCCGCTATAAATCCTGATTCCAATCAAATCGGAGAAGTAAATAAGTCCTAGGTTTTATTAGAAGGTTATATTGTTTAACGACCGAGGTTTTATTAGAAACCCGTTATAAATCCTGAATAAAACTATACAAGTAAAGCAAGATAATAAGAAATATTCACATATTTTATTTCAAAATAATATTACAGTTTTATTATTTCAAGAAATATACACAGATTTTAACAACATTGAGTTCCCGAATTATTTAATTTACTCGAAGGGATGTTGTATTGTGGTTGCATCCACGCAGTATTGTAGTTTTATTATAATATATTGGTCAACGACCGCAATTTTTTAAGAATATGCGGTTGTACTTCAGTATTTTTACGGTCATGTTTAGGTTGTATTCTAATATATTACTGTTCCAGAAGCGCCAGTTTTATTGGAATATCCTGCCACATATTCCAGTCAAATCAGGCAGAGCAGTAGAAATTTTATCAAGATTTTATCCACAGCGGTTGTACTTCGACATTTTTACGGTCGGGTTTAGGTTATATTCTTATATACTGTTCTATGAGCGATGGTTTTATTGGAATATGCCGCCAGAGATTCTAATCAAACCAAGCGGAGCGACACATATTTTATCAAGGTTTTTTCTACAGCGGTTGTACTTTAGTATTTTTACGGTTGTGTTTAGGTTGTATTCTAATATATTATTGTTCCATGAGCGTTGATTTTATTGGAATATACCGCTACAGATTCCAATCAAACCAGGCAGAGCAGCAGGAATTTTCGCAAGTATTTATTTGCAGTGGATGTACTTCGATATTTTTATGATCGTGTTTAGGTTGTATTCTTATATACTGTTCCACGAGCGCTGGTTTTATTGGAATATGCCGCCTGAAATTCCAATCAAACCAAGTGGAGCGACACATATTTTATCAAGGTTTTTTCCACAGTGATTGTGCTTCGATATTTTTACAATCGTGTTTAGGTTGTATTCTAATATATTGTTGTTCCATGAGCACTGATTTTATTGGAATATGCCGCCACATATTCCAATCAAACCAGGCAGAGCGGCAGAAATTTTTGCAAGTATTTATTTGCAGTGGATGTACTTTGGTATTTTTACGGTCGTGTTTAGGTTGTATTCTAATGTATAATTGTTCCACGAACACTAGTTTTATTAGAATATACCGCCACTTATTCCAATCAAACCAGGCAGTGCAGCAAGAATTTTTGTGGATGTTTTATCAAGGTTTTATCCACAGCGGTAGTACTTCAGTATTTTTACGTGACAATAATAAACTCGTAATCAAACGACAATAATAAACCCATAATAACTCCTGAATAAAGCAACAGTAATATAAAAGTCTGTTACAGTTTAAACAATAATAATACGACAATAATAACTCCTGAATAAATAGTCTGTTGCAGTTTAAACATTACATACAATGATAAACCAATGATAAACCCGACACGTATTATGGCAACATGTTCAATATATTATCATCTATGTCCATTAATAAGCTCGTATATGTCCCTGTGTGTTGTGTTTCAAAAAATTCCTATTCATTGATAGTAGTAATGAGTAAATGTCAAGAAAAATGTATTCTTCAAAATAATGTAAATCACAAAGAAAAAAATTCAACAACATCGAGTTCTCAACTTGACTAAAGTGATCCGCCATTGAAAAAAATTTTGGATCGCATTGCAGAACACTATCATGACTTGAACCAGTATCTTTCTCCTTTCCTGTATACAATATTAAATGTTAACAAGTAATGTTTCAGCGAACCAAAGCAGGACTTAAGATTATAGGTAACATTTACTTTTGATTCTCTTATTTTTTTTCCCAGTAGCCTTTTAACCTTGAATTAGATATTCTTTTTGGGCGCATCTTCGTGGGATCCTTCGTGGGATCATTCACATTTTGCTCTTTACTTGGTGCCTTCTTCTTCTTTGATTTTGAATTTTCCTGAGTTTCTCGTCCACTCAGTATGACTTTGACATCGATTGTTAGTTTATTAAATGCCTCCAACACAAGCTTCTCGGCAAGTTCGTGACCTCGCGTTCTAGTGTCAATCTGGCATGCAAATTTATGAATGTGATTGAGATAGATGTGTCCACTTACAGAATTTGGCAACATTTATGACCCCTTACGATGTGCATAACCATAACTGTTATATATATACCTTTTATCATTAATAGACCACCGAAGTAATATATATTTATCAGGGGTTTTGTTACATTTTTGTGCTGAAGAACCCTTAGAGCGTGAGCACATAATAAGCCCATAATTTCAAATTTTTTTACAACTACAGGTAATATCAGAATTACCTCTGTCTAGTTTAACAATCCAGGGCCTGTCTCTGTCCTTATTATCGAGAGTTCAAATATGAAATTTTGAATCCATATTAGCAGAGCACTCCACAACAAGCCCACACAAACCATGTAAAAACTATGCTTCAAACATTGAATATAACTTCCTTGTGTAAATTAGAGCAACCAGCCTCAACACGGGATTTTTTTTACAGTGGGAGAAATTACAGACTGCTGACATTTAAAATCTTCATCCTTCTAATTTCTTCTCCAAGATTTCATGATATTTTCAAGACCCAAAAACATTCAGTAAGTGTGCTTGTTGCCTTGGAGACATCATGACAAATCTTATTAGTGGACTCACTTCTTCGTGTTGATAGGATCCCCATTACAAAAATTTCTTTATTGAAAGCGGTTGACCACTTATACCTGATATTATACAATTCATCCAACCAAACATTCTTGTGTAGGTTTCCTTTCTCGATCATTTCACCCCAAGTTTCTTCAAACTCCTTTTCTGAGTCACATCTGTTTAAACATTTATAAAAAAGATCATTGAATCTCTTGCTACCTAAGCCACAATGGACTTTTGAAGATAATTTCTTGTAAATATGTCATTGACATAATCTATGTGTGGTGTGCGGAAGACACTCTTCAATTGCTTTAGACATTGCTTGATCCTGGTCAGTGAATATTATTAATGGATGTTTGTTATCCATTATACGGATAAAGGCTTTGAGTAACCACTTGAATGATTCAATCGTTTCATTTGACAAAAAACCAACACCAAAGAGAACATTCTGTAAGTGGTGATTCACACCGACAATCGGAGCACAACATAAATAGTATTTATTCAGTCTATAACTTGTATCAAATATTATTACAACCTCAAAGCAATCATAATCAATCCTGGACATCCCATCAAAAAATTAAATTCATCAAACAACTCAACTCATCAATTTGGAAGTCCCACGCAAACATTGGATCCTCCGCTTGCCGTGTAGTGAACTATTTTATGAGAGAATTAGCATCCCCTAGCTCAATTTAAACTCTTCTCTCTCTTTGTATAAAATTATATGCATCCCTCTTTGTGCAATCAAGATTCTCCACTCCTCCGACCTAAGTAGCGAGGAATCTGAATGCATCACTGGTTATAATCCCTGATTTTGTCATTGATCTGAGGATATCAACACTGATGCCACACACCTTTCTGCTGGAACACAATAGATGCCTGTCACCGTCCTCCGCCAACAATGGTTGTGACTTTCTATGAATTTCTTAACCGACTAGTTGCCTTCTAAATCAACAAAATATTGGATCATGGATAGACAACCAGCCCTTGTGTTCGCTCTTTTGAATCTCACCGTGATAGTGTCCTTCAACTCTTTCTTGAAACCAACCTTACCACAAACAAAGTCCTTTGTCTGAATATTCTTTGAATTTGGTCAGAAACCATTGTGTTTCTTTTGCACAGTAAATCCAATATGGTGTGCATATACACAATACTGTTCATAAGCTTCCTTCTCATTGTGGACAATTGCATGAATCAATTTCTCTGCCTCAAGTGAATGCAAATTTAAACATTAGCATTACAACCCCAAAAGGAAATTAATACAAGGCTACAAATACATAAATCACACCATCATAAAACCATAATATAACCCAAATAACACCATTGTAATTCCAATATAATAGGCCAATCAAGTCCCGTTAAGAAATATTATTAGCATCATCGTTAAAAGCCTATAATAGACAGATAACACTATGATAAAAACACAATAAAGCCCTGATAACACAATTAGAATTCCAATATAAGGCTCCGATAAAATGTCTTATTATATCAAATAACACTAGGATAACACCATGATAATGCCAAAAGAACACCACATTACCACCCCACCATATCGGAGACCTTACAGGCAAAAAATACATGCATAATACCACAATAACACAAGCATAACACCATTAAATGTCAAAATAATACACAAAAATAAAATCAAGTCAGCAGATTCAATATTATCTTAATAACACTATGATACTACCAAAATAACACTAAATCTCCACGATAGTAATGTTACGAGCAAATGATACTATAACACTTTGACACCATTACAGGGATGAGAATAGCTACCCATTAACCCCATCACGGCGATGAGAACAACACTTCATTATGATAGTTATTTAACCCACTAAGACTATGAAGAACAATCAGAAATGGAAGAAAACTCTAAAAATAACCAGCATATCACCATGATATTACCTAAACAACACCTTGTCCCACCCTAACTGAAACTTAGAATTACACGTCAGATAAAATCAAGCAAACTTCATTAACAAAATAAATATTCCTTAAAACCTAAATCTGCAGTCAAACAAGTATAACCTACCTGCCAAATTCCTTCCATCGCATCTAAACTCAGCTCATTCTCATGATTCTGAAAAATATTTTGAGATTTCAGCTCATTGTCATGTTTCTCGTAAGTATTTTGAGATTCCAACAATATTTCCTCGTCAAGAAATACTACCATCAAATCAGGTCCACCGAATACGAATGGATCCTAGAAAGGCAACAAAATGAGAATATTCTAAATTCCTATACCTAAAGGAGACTAAATACGCCTTTTTTCTAATTGGCGGGAAGTAAAAATGACAAAAATGCATTTTTTTTGCTTGGGCGGGATTCGGGTCAGGTCGGGCTTAATATAATAGAGTTTTTAACCTAAATAATAGTAGCGGGGCTAGATTCCAAGTGGCATTTTCTAATTAGCTACCGCATGCAGGCTTCCATGCGTTGCACGTATGAAATAATTTTTCCATAGTGATGACAATAGTGACCAAGGCAAAGAGGGCTCATTTATTAGAGAAAATATCGACTCCGCTTGCAATAAAAAATAATAAAATCTGTAAAATCTATATTCAGGTGTTATTTGTGTTTTTCAAGTGTTATTGATGTATTATAATACAGAGAATATTCTCAGAATATAATAACACCTGAATAATATACAATAACATGTGAATAACACAGAATAACACGGGGAATACTCTCCCGTGTTACTGGGCCAATATTTTTTTCTGTCACCTCCACGTGGCGTGATTTCATTGGACTTCGCATGTAACTCTACGTGTAGAGTCCTGGTGCAATATTTTTTTCTATTTAGTGACCTCACGCAATTTTGTTTTAACATTGGGCATTCTCATAAAGTTGGATTTCCTTGAGATGATGGCCCTTCCCGTTCAAAAGTGGCATTCCTCTTTTCCCATATTGATCGATTTTTTATACTTATGAATTTCAATGAGAAAAGCCAACTATGTAGCCTGATCAATCTGCATAAAAAAATTAAAAAAAAACACTCATTTCGTGTGACCCGACCCGAATCCAGCCCAAAAAGCAAAAAAAGTGACTTTTATCGAATGCAAATCCCACCAAAAGTGATTTTTTGCATTTTATTTTGCTCACATCAGTCCGCAAAAGCACATTTTGTCACTTTAGATTATCTTGTCACTGGGTTTAGAGCACTTGAGATAGATTTCTCTGGCGACGAAGAAATATTGGTGATGGACTCAAGAAATAATGTCAACCAGTTTCAATCACGTGAGTTTAGTTTAGTTTTATTTTGGTGTGAGTTTTTTATTTGAATTGTGTTCTGCTAGTTCTTATTGGTTTTTGTTAGGTGTTTTAGTTTATCGTTAGTTTGATGCTATTGTAGTATATAAAGTTAATTTTTTTAGTGTTTAGGATTACTATGGTGTTATGTTTGTTTTTTGTGGGTGTTATTCTAGTTTTATTTTACTATTTTGTTTGTGTTATTAGTGTGTTACTGTAGTGTTATGTTTAAATTTTTTGTGATTACAGTGTTCTAATGATTTTATTGTTGTGTTATTATTGTGTTATTATTGTGTTGAAACTAGTGTAGTGTAATTTCGGTGTTATTGTGATGTTATTGTGGTGTTATTGTGTTAGTGTGGTGTTATTGTTGTGTTATTGTGGTGTTAGTGTGGTTTTTATGGTGTTATTGTGGTGTTTTCTCTATATATGACCATCATTAAATTGTTGTGCAAATGTGCAGTCCGAAAATGTGTGCAATTATCCAATCACAGAGATGTTTCTTTGTACCGCTATCCACAATAAACAAGAAACATATGAAAGCTATTGTGCTTATGCACATCATGTAGGATTCGTTGTTAGGAAGGACCATAACAGCTATTGACCAAACTCTTAGAAGATTAAGACCAAAGATTTTGTTTGCAGAAAGCTGGCCATACGAGAGAGTCAAACTTCACAAATATGGTGAAGTTTAAAAAAGCAGACACGAGGATTGGTTGTCAAACCCTAGTTAGATATGTCGTCGATGTTGAATGAAATTGAACAGTGAAGAAATTCATTAAAAGTCATAACCACTGATACGAGATTTTGTATAAGCAAATATTTAAGAAGTTGACACCACTCAACAGCGTCAAAAACTTGATGCAGTCAGATTTATAATAAATATGCAATATAATTCCAACAAAAAGACTTTTTATAAAAATAATTTATCTTTTAAAACTCTTTTTAAACTATCAAATCTCTTTTAATATCAACGCGAGTATATGTGTTGCTCAAGTAATAAAGAGCTCTAATGAAGTCCTAGAAATCAATCCCATAGAGAAGTTGGAAAATCCTAAAGTAAATTACAAAATTTATTTTATAAAAAAAACAAAAAAATAAAAGTAAAGTGAGAAGTTTGAAAATTGATTACTCAGGTGAATGCTCATTAAAATGCAGTGTAAGACTATAAAAATTAAACTAAACTAAATACTAAACTTTTAAAACTAAAATTGCAAAAATTAAACAAAGTTTTTGTTGTGATGAAAAGTTCAAATTTAAGAAAGCATCATTCCCCTTTATAATGACTATGCGGTTTGTGAAGAAATAGAAAAAAATTGAAAAAATATATATAAAAACTATTTTGTGCCAAATAGGAGCAATTCTATTCGTTAACCTCTTCTGAGTGTTATAAAGAACATTGACTAATTCAGAGTTTAGTCCCTAATTTTGTGGTTAGGCTGGGAGGATCCTTGCTTCCACTACAGAGCTCCCACTACTCCCTCCCTCGAGGGCTAATAATCTCGCATTAGTTTACAATCAACTGAACCAAATTGGGGGTTTTAATCTGTCACCTTAAAATCTTCAATTTTACATCCAACAAAGTATATTTCTTTATTTATTTGCACCCAATCCCATGGATGACATACTCTCCCATGAAATCAGATGTGATTCTATAGAAATCATATCTCATTTAAGAACATATGTCTCTCAACAAGTTTTAGCATTTCAATTGGCCAGATTGAAAAGTAAATGAAGATTATAGTTCAAATCATCACAAATTATTATCATTTAAAACCATGAAAAACAAAATCTATTCTCCACAAAACCATATATTCAGAGTAGGGAGAAGGATAAATAAGACTACTCAGAATTCATGAGAAGGATACGATAAAACACAAATTTCATATATAAAAACAAGTTTACAGAACAAAAAAAATAAAAATACAACTTATCTCACAATCCTTCCCAAGAAAATCCCTAGAAGTTTACTGCAAGCCTTTCTCTCTTTACAATCACTCCCAATTCTCTCTTAGAAGTGTAATGAAGAAGAAATCTCTCACCTTCCCTTTCTTCTTACAACCCTAGAAGAAAATCTCCTCTTCTCTCTCTCTCTCTAACTCACACCACTTTCTCTCTCTCCCTCATATCATACACAAAAACCTCATTCAAACTCTATGAAGTCTTTTTATATTATTTTGGGCTGCCTCCTTTGGAAAAGAATTCAAAATTCCCTACAAATGTCAACTTTTTTTAATTTAAAAGATGTGTCAATTGATTCAAAAATCATATCCCTTCATAAAAGAACCTTCCAAAGTGTCTAGATGCATTAAATTACTCTAAGAGGTGTAGAACAAGTGTCCCTTTCAAAATTCGTGCAAAATTTCTCTCGAACCGCCTTAATTTGAAAAAGTCATCCCTGGCACATCATGCGCCAGCTCTCTGAATTGTGGTGCATCATGCACCAGAATCCCAAAATTTGTTGTTTTGGCTCCGAATTTCATCCTGTTTGGCATTTTTGCACTAAATGCCTAAAAATGATATGCCCGCAACAAAAACACAAAAATACCCTTCTTTAACGTGCAATATCACCAAAAATAAGCATAAAATAAGTACTTAAAACAATATATTATTTTGGTGTATCAAAATCACCCATACTTAAATGTTACTTGTCCTCAAGTGACACTTTTATACTAAAAGCATATGACTTAGGATTAACTTATAACTTCTATACTTTAGTTTAAGAAATAGAATAGCAAAATTTAAGAAAAACCCTTTAATAACTTAGATTTAAACTCAAAGTCTAGGAATACTTAATAATCAATTTTTAGATTTCTGAATCACTATTCATTTCAAGAAGAATTGCAATTTGTCATATAAAGGATATTCAGAAAATTCATATCAAAAAGAACTTCATGAAAACTTTACTAGGAATGCTATTAATACTCCAATATAAGTTTTGAAAATGTAATAAAACTCCTTCCTTAAGTTGATTCAAGTGAAGCCAATTTTTGATTATACATCTCCTCAAGCTTCTCCTCACTTATTTTTCTTTTCTTTTTCTTTCTTCTCTTTTTTTTTTCTTTTCATTTAGGATCTTTTCAATCCTTTTTTTTCTTTTCATTTATAATCTTTTCAATCCTTTTTTTCCTTTTTCTTTTTCTTTTTCAAGTGAGGATTACTATATCTGGACAACCTTTAATAATTTTGAACATTTTGATCCTCTTCTTAATGTTAAAACTCTATACCTTCTTCACTTTATAAATTCATATTAGTTTATGATTTTTCATAATTAGTTATATTAGTTTATGATTTTTCATAAAGTCTCATTCTTTTTTTCTTACATGAAACTCTGAAATTCTTTACACTTAAACATACAATTTTCTTTACTTTAAATAGAAAAACATAGTCTTATCCTATCATACCAAATATCTTTAACTTTAGAATTGATCTTCATTATTAAAAACTTCTTACCTAAATTTACAACAATATTTATAAATATAAGTATAGTCATTTAAAGTTAAATCTTAATATCCAAGGCCATGTTAAATTAATTTTAAAAAATATAGTTATATAGTTATTTAAAAATATAGCTACTTAAGGACAAATAAAATTTAGTTTACTCTTTTTCAAAATAATATTTTCTTTCTCCCAAAGATAAGTTTTTAAGAGATTTTAAAAATATTTTTAGTATAAAATTTAGTAGGTGAAAGAATGAAAATAAAAACTGAACTGTAGAGGATTTATGACTACGAAACTGGGTTCTAGTATACTGTAGTACTAACTATAAAACTACATACAGGCTTTAAAGCATTAAATAAAATATAATACATTCTAGAGAACTTGCTGAGAATTAAAAACATAAATACATAAACTAAAAAAAACTAAACTGACTAACTAAACTGAAAATACAAAAAATGCAGAAAAAAGTGAAAGTCTACAGTTACTATTACAGATTCGGTTCACAACACAATATAAAAGTTTTTACTACAACAATTTTCAAATGAAAGTACATCACAATTTAAACAACAACAACAATCAAACATAAAAAACAAACTAAACTAGACTCATAAAATATCAATCCTTATCTCCTTCCTCTTCATCATTTGATTCTTCTTCTTCCTCCTCTTCTTCTTCTTCTTCATCATCATCATCATCATCATCATCATGGATGGGAGTAAAGGGAGTGAAATTGGGGCAAGCAGGAAAGTCCACATTAGGTTCACCCCTAAGATGTCTTACCATGACATTCTCAAACTCAATATCATGCTGAACTCTCCTCTACTGATATTCATCATTATATGCATTCCTTCAAGTGATGTAGATTGAGAAGTAGATGCCCCTGCAGCAGATGTAGAGGGCTTAGCCCTTTTTCCACTTCTAGACTCAACAAATGATTCTACTCTTTGAATCATATGCCTCTCAATCGAATTGTGTGGTTGTAATCTCTATTCATTTCTATGAGATTCTACTCCTGATTGTTCACATAGAGTGAAAATCAAGGCAGAGTATCCCAATCCTCCAGTTGTAGTCCTCTAGCTGTCCAGTTGTAGAACTAATAGCTATACTCCGAGCATGTTGAACTATAAGTGCACCAACATCTATTGCATTCATGTTATGAATGTAATAGTTTAACACAACTCTATCTTTGTAACATCAACCAAATGATTTGTTGGCAACATTCTGACAAAATTGAAGTGGTGCCATCTTTTTGACTGAATAGTTAACATAGAAGCATGGAAGTTAATTATCTTGTTATTCCTAATCTTCTATTCCCCTCTTCCATCAGTCAAAAATGCAATCATTTCCTCCAATGATGAATCAGTCATCATAAATGTGGCATATTCATAAAAAAATACACCCATTAAACCATAAAAAGAGTTGATCCAATCAACAGTAAATCCAACCTGCTTACCTCTCACCAAGATGTGATCATCAACAGTGAATCTCAGGTTTGCATAAGACTCCCAATCCATCGAGACAATTGTTACGGCAGTGAAGTAGCAGAATATTTTCCAATTCTTGACAAGAATCAGTCTCTTGACCTCGTCACCTGGGTTTGCAAACACCCATTCTTGGATCATTATTTTTGTCTCCATCTGAGTATTATAACTGTGTTGGGCTTTAAAACTACCAAATTTTTGTGCATTGAAGTCCTCAGATGGCCTTCCTCTCTTAACTTGGGGAGCCATTTGAAAATTCTATGAAAATACAACTATAGTCCAAATAAATTACTAAATCAAAAATCTAACTCCTCAAGCAAGGTTATTTGGTATGAAACTTTTTGAAACTTTTCACCATGAGTTTTCATGAGTTTTCTTCAAGCATTTTCATAAAAAAATCACAATTTTTAGATCTCCCAAAATCCATGGTGAAAATAAAAAATTTCTTAATTAAATTGAAGCTCTTACCAAGAGAAGATGGAATATATAGTTTTTAGCCTCTGAATCCTTCTCTTTCTCCCACAATGTGATGCCCTAGACCAAGGCCTTGAGGTAGAAGATGACTCAAGTAGTGAAAATGAAGTTTGGTGAAAATGAAGTTGAAAATGAAGTTTGTTCATGCAATTTTAGGATTTTCTAGGAAATATAGAGTGTTCGGATCTTTGGCACATCATGCACCAAGGCTCTGTCATTTGGCGCATCATGCACCAATCTGGGACATCATACGCCAAAGCTCAAATTTTCTAGATTTCGATTTCTATGGAAATCTGCTCCATACCACTTTATGTCACTCTCTATTTGACTTAAATAAACCTTTCTAAGCATATATAAACATCACACTAACATATAACTTTCACAAACAACGCAAAACTCACATTTATATATAAATTTTGCGTTATTACAAACTAACATTTTTCAAGCCAACAAACATTAAATTCAGTGTTCTAAAGCAAACCAACATCCTAACACTAAAATGTAAACATCAAAATTCAAAACATAAACATAGATAGTGTTCATTAGAAAGGAAATGCAATCCAACATAACAAACTAAAACAAATAGTTCTACATAAAACATTCTGTGCAAAAATTAAGATCGAACATCTCTTCACTATCGTCCTCCTAGATATCTCCCATTGATTGGTAGTGCACATACAGATTGTAGAAGGGTCAAAATGAAAATTCATCAGTCAAATTTTCCTCCTTAATCCAAGCATGTTTCTTAAACATACGTACCAATCAATCTTTAATATGCCCTGTATGTTCAAAATTTTCATTCAATCTCTAATCCAGATGATCCAGCATTTCAGTAAGATTCTCAATCACGTGCATGATATTCTGCACCTCTTTCTCTATCTTCTTGATCCTCTTTGAAAGTGCACTCGAGGGGTAGTAAGGCTGAACAAGTGATGAATTTTAAGATCCTCGATCTATCAGTACATTCATATCATTTTCATCTCTCATTCCAATACAATTGCAGTAGATTCTGGATCTATCGTCTTCCAAGGAAGTAGCACTTTTTCCCAACTTTCATAAGGTACTTGCAATTGACTGCAAAGTAGGAAAATAGTGGATGGATGTCCCAGTCCAGTTGCAGATCCATTCATAATCAAACCCAAAATTGATTTCACAATAATAGCTCGAACATTAATAGATTTTCTAGTTTGAACACAGTAATTCACTCTTCTTTGTGACCTTACTAATTTTCATGGTAGGCAGTAATTTTGATAAAATGAAGAAGTGTCAGGCTTTTAAAATTAGATTTGAAAATGAAGAAGGAAAACTTACATTTCCATCATCTCTGGCCTCCCAATTCGCATCTTCATTCGTAAGGTAGTGGTAAAGTTCATTCATATTCTCTCTTGTAGGGGTAAAGTTTGCATAATGGCAGATAGACACATTTTCAATCATAAACCTCTCATTTATTCTTGAAGGAGTGAACTGTACAAACCTACCTCACACGTAAATCATTCCTTGGTTGATCCCATGAAGATTTGCATAAAATTCTTTTACTATAGGAATAACAACAGCAGTAGTAGTGTAGCAAAAACACTTCCCAATACCTTTGTGCAAATAGTCTCTTCTACTCGAGCATTCAGTGTGTTGAATCCTCGATTCACAAATCCACTTTCTTTGATAAGCCTCTTCTTCACCTTCTTCACTAGAATTCTTCACTAGAACTCGATCATGTAATTTCTGTGCATCAAAATTGACAAAATTTCTCCGGTTGTAAATTCCAAATCTAGCAGAGTTTTTAGAGTTAAAAGCCATAGAAATTTAAAAGTGGTGACTCTTCCCTCATTTCCCCCCCTAAAATATGGTTTGGAGTCAGTTTTCAGAAGTTATATGGAGAAGAAACTACCAAAAACTACCATTTGACATGTTTTAAACATTTTTGGGTCCGTGACACATCATGCGCCAGCTCTATGGAAAATGGCGCTTCATGCGCCAATTCCAAAATTTTTGCCGTTTCGATTTTGATTAATAAATTCTCAATTTTTCAATAAAATTAGGCAAATAAAGATGTTTCTAAATATTTTATCAAATATACAGACTACATAAATACCTAAACATAAATATACGTAAAATATATCAAACAAAATAAACTCAACAACTTAAACTCAACAACTAACTAAAACAACTAACTAACAATGATACATATGGGTTGTTATCGGCGTTAAAAGGGATGATTGTTGGGGGTTTGTGAAGCTATTGGTTGCCAGGATGGATATTCCAACACCCTTTTTAATTTAATTTAATATATAATTTAGAAAAATAAAATTTTATATTTTTTTAAATACAAGACCAGACCAATCTCATATCCTTAGTAGTTTAAATAAACGAGTCTAATACAATAAATAATGTATTCATCCTGAAGAATAAACCCACTAATTACTAGTAAGGCTTGATTAAATAAAATAAAGATTGTACGACATCCGTTAAGTCTGCGAAACCCTTTTTATTATAAGCCGACGGGTTCCCTTATTTAATACAAAAAATTAAATAGGGTTTATTTTAAGTTGGGTTTAGAAATGCTTCTTATAAGGGCAAACCCCTATAGTTAATTACATCTTAGATAACTAAAGTCACCTAAGAAAACTCTCGATAAAAATCAGGGGATATTATCTTCACGGAGTTCAAAGGAATAGGACTTTTCAACAGGATCAGACAAAGAGGTGTGAAAGGGGAATGACTCAAATTTGGAACATTTTATTTTTAGAATCTAAAGGGAGAGAGGCTAGGGGATGTCATAGATACGGAGGAGAACCTTGGTGACTTCCCAAAACTATCTTACTATTTGGCTTCAATTTTGGAAATTAGAATTATTGAATGTTTTATTCTGTCCATTTTATTAGTCAGGGCTTAGATTCGTGTGAAACGATCACACAAATAACCTTTAAAATGTGAGGATTTAGGTCGTGATGAACTACAATCTCAGAATCTTAAGATTAGTTAGGGCTTATATTATATAGCAGAACCGTACAAATGCCTAAAGATAAGTTGAGGATTTATGTTGCATAAGCAAACAACCTCGAAGTCCTATGGATTTGTTGTTTAATTCTAAAGAATGATTTAGCTGATGAAAACATGTTTTGTTGTTGAAGATGATCGTGTTGTCCACAATGCTAGGTCCAAGCTCCTTATCGTGGCGAGTTTAAGTTTTTTTAATGTGTCTAGTTATGATGTATCAAGTGTTTCCTATGGTTATGGCTATTTAAATTTTATGGGGGATATTAAAGTTGATTAGAGCGACATCGGTTAGGATCCTACGGTTCCCTCGTTCCGACACCACTATTTTTTTGGATTCACTTAGTTCAAATGAATTTACTAAACTCAACTTAATGAGTTCCATACTTTCATTTAAACCGTGGGAAGTTTGGTTAGCAACAGTAGGTTACCTCCTCCGAGGGATTCCCGATCATCTGATAGAGAGGTTTTAATTTAGTTGCAATTTTGGTTTTGTGATATTCGTGATTAAATTTTGGGTTGTCTTATATTTTGAATGTTGTAGCGGTGAATTTTATATTGTTTGATTTTTAGTTTTGGTTCTAATTTCAGTTTTGTGCTATCCTAAAAGTTTCATTTTTGACATGTAGGGTAACATCGTTATTTATCACGCAAGTTCACGAGCATGAAAAGTATGCAAATAAAGTGCAGGAAAAGAATATGTTGTAAACTGTAAAAGCATATCTATCGAGTCTTCTCGTTCCTCCACCTGAAAATTCAATACTTACAAGGAATATATATATATATATATATATATATATGCTTTTGTAGGAATTACAATATACTTGTAGGAAAAAAACAGAAAGTACAGGTTTGAGTTATGCTACCAGATCCTATCTCATATCTTAGTGGGTCCTATTTACTTAAGTGTATAGATGGTTTCTTAAGAAAGGCATAATGAGTTTAATCGTGCTTCAAGATATCCAAAAGAATATGGAAAGATCCTAGGACCGGGCCCTGAATATTCTACAGTCTCTTAAAAAAAGTCCAAATGCCTAAAGATAAGTTGAGGATTTATGTTGCATAAGCAAACAACCTCGAAGTCCTATGGATTTGTTGTTTAATTCTAAAGAATGATTTAGCTGATGAAAACATGTTTTGTTGTTGAAGATGATCGTGTTGTCCACAATGCTAGGTCCAAGCTCCTTATCGTGGCGAGTTTAAGTTTTTTTAATGTGTCTAGTTATGATGTATCAAGTGTTTCCTATGGTTATGGCTATTTAAATTTTATGGGGGATATTAAAGTTGATTAGAGCGACATCGGTTAGGATCCTACGGTTCCCTCGTTCCGACACCACTATTTTTTTGGATTCACTTAGTTCAAATGAATTTACTAAACTCAACTTAATGAGTTCCATACTTTCATTTAAACCGTGGGAAGTTTGGTTAGCAACAGTAGGTTACCTCCTCCGAGGGATTCCCGATCATCTGATAGAGAGGTTTTAATTTAGTTGCAATTTTGGTTTTGTGATATTCGTGATTAAATTTTGGGTTGTCTTATATTTTGAATGTTGTGGCGGTGAATTTTATCTTGTTTGATTTTTAGTTTTGGTTCTAATTTCAGTTTTGTGCTATCCTAAAAGTTTCATTTTTGACATGTAGGGTAACATCGTTATTTATCACGCAAGTTCACGAGCATGAAAAGTATGCAAATAAAGTGCAGGAAAAGAATATGTTGTAAACTGTAAAAGCATATCTATCGAGTCTTCTCGTTCCTCCACCTGAAAATTCAATACTTACAAGGAATATATATATATATATATATATATACTTGGTGACTTCCCAAAACTATCTTACTATTTGGCTTCAATTTTGGAAATTAGAATTATTGAATGTTTTATTCTGTCCATTTTATTAGTCAGGGCTTAGATTCGTGTGAAACGATCACACAAATAACCTTTAAAATGTGAGGATTTAGGTCGTGATGAACTACAATCTCAGAATCTTAAGATTAGTTAGGGCTTATATTATATAGCAGAACCGTACAAATGCCTAAAGATAAGTTGAGGATTTATGTTGCATAAGCAAACAACCTCGAAGTCCTATGGATTTGTTGTTTAATTCTAAAGAATGATTTAGCTGATGAAAACATGTTTTGTTGTTGAAGATGATCGTGTTGTCCACAATGCTAGGTCCAAGCTCCTTATCGTGGCGAGTTTAAGTTTTTTTAATGTGTCTAGTTATGATGTATCAAGTGTTTCCTATGGTTATGGCTATTTAAATTTTATGGGGGATATTAAAGTTGATTAGAGCGACATCGGTTAGGATCCTACGGTTCCCTCGTTCCGACACCACTATTTTTTTGGATTCACTTAGTTCAAATGAATTTACTAAACTCAACTTAATGAGTTCCATACTTTCATTTAAACCGTGGGAAGTTTGGTTAGCAACAGTAGGTTACCTCCTCCGAGGGATTCCCGATCATCTGATAGAGAGGTTTTAATTTAGTTGCAATTTTGGTTTTGTGATATTCGTGATTAAATTTTGGGTTGTCTTATATTTTGAATGTTGTAGCGGTGAATTTTATATTGTTTGATTTTTAGTTTTGGTTCTAATTTCAGTTTTGTGCTATCCTAAAAGTTTCATTTTTGACATGTAGGGTAACATCGTTATTTATCACGCAAGTTCACGAGCATGAAAAGTATGCAAATAAAGTGCAGGAAAAGAATATGTTGTAAACTGTAAAAGCATATCTATCGAGTCTTCTCGTTCCTCCACCTGAAAATTCAATACTTACAAGGAATATATATATATATATATATATATATATGCTTTTGTAGGAATTACAATATACTTGTAGGAAAAAAACAGAAAGTACAGGTTTGAGTTATGCTACCAGATCCTATCTCATATCTTAGTGGGTCCTATTTACTTAAGTGTATATATTCTGTCCATTTTATTAGTCAGGGCTTAGATTCGTGTGAAACGATCACACAAATAACCTTTAAAATGTGAGGATTTAGGTCGTGATGAACTACAATCTCAGAATCTTAAGATTAGTTAGGGCTTATATTATATAGCAGAACCGTACAAATGCCTAAAGATAAGTTGAGGATTTATGTTGCATAAGCAAACAACCTCGAAGTCCTATGGATTTGTTGTTTAATTCTAAAGAATGATTTAGCTGATGAAAACATGTTTTGTTGTTGAAGATGATCGTGTTGTCCACAATGCTAGGTCCAAGCTCCTTATCGTGGCGAGTTTAAGTTTTTTTAATGTGTCTAGTTATGATGTATCAAGTGTTTCCTATGGTTATGGCTATTTAAATTTTATGGGGGATATTAAAGTTGATTAGAGCGACATCGGTTAGGATCCTACGGTTCCCTCGTTCCGACACCACTATTTTTTTGGATTCACTTAGTTCAAATGAATTTACTAAACTCAACTTAATGAGTTCCATACTTTCATTTAAACCGTGGGAAGTTTGGTTAGCAACAGTAGGTTACCTCCTCCGAGGGATTCCCGATCATCTGATAGAGAGGTTTTAATTTAGTTGCAATTTTGGTTTTGTGATATTCGTGATTAAATTTTGGGTTGTCTTATATTTTGAATGTTGTGGCGGTGAATTTTATCTTGTTTGATTTTTAGTTTTGGTTCTAATTTCAGTTTTGTGCTATCCTAAAAGTTTCATTTTTGACATGTAGGGTAACATCGTTATTTATCACGCAAGTTCACGAGCATGAAAAGTATGCAAATAAAGTGCAGGAAAAGAATATGTTGTAAACTGTAAAAGCATATCTATCGAGTCTTCTCGTTCCTCCACCTGAAAATTCAATACTTACAAGGAATATATATATATATATATATATATATATGCTTTTGTAGGAATTACAATATACTTGTAGGAAAAAACAGAAAGTACAGGTTTGAGTTATGCTACCGGATCCTATCTCATATCTTAGTGGGTCCTATTTACTTAAGTGTATAGATGGTTTCTTAAGAAAGGCATAATGAGTTTTATCGTGCTTCAAGATATCCAAAAGAATATGGAAAGATCCTAGGACCGGGCCCTGAATATTCTACAGTCTCTTAAAAAAAGTCTCGAGTTCATTCAAACTCATTATGTTATTTAATAAATCATCTTTATCATACTCTTATGCTCAATGAACTGATGTTCTAGCCAACCCTAAGGATGGGGTAGTTATCACTTGATGTTTTATTTGATGTTTTATTTATAAATTAATTTATAAATTATATAGGTAAAGACACTTTGGGGCAATTTGGTCTAATAAAGGAACTTAGCATTTTGATTTTAAAGACGGGCTTCTAGTGTTTTAAATAGGTTTTATATCAGTTATAGATTATTTTCTATATCTCATTAGAAAAAAATTTGATTAAGCTTAGTTCACTACTAAGCCCTTTAAAAATAATGGGTAAATTTGTAATTTTAGAAAAAAAATTTAAATGTTTATACCATTAATCCTTATCAGGAGTCATAAATCATTTCAAAACCATTAATTTGGGGCTTAAAATCAGTGAGTTATGTTCTTCCAAAAATCAAACCCGTCACCTTAATAACTTTTTATTTAAATATTCTTCCAAATTTCATTAATTTTAGGAAATTACAAATTCAACCTTTATAAGACCAAAGTGAGGTTGATTACTACCATTTATCTCTTTCATATTCCAATCATCAAAATATATCAATTAAGATTATTTGTTGCCCATTTAGCCCTTTGTTTAAGCCTAAATATTACTTAAGCCTTAAATTCCAAAATTACCCTTTTGCCCCTAAAATCTTAATACGCTATAATTTATTAAATTGAACTCAAATAACTTGAGAATTTTATGTTGCCCCACTCATGGGTTAATTAAAACATCAAAGCAGAAAATATGATTTTTCTGAATTTATTTAATTTTATAATTATTTTTAATGCCAAAATGGGGATTTTCAATGAAAATTTGATAACTCAACCAAAACAAAACCTTTATCTTAAGAAAATTATTGGAGGTTCACCTAGGTCAGGGGACCACTTGGGCCCATTTTCATGATTTTTAGAGATTTTATTTAATTATTAAAATTATTTGTTTGTTTTGAGCATTTATTAAATATAAAATAACATTTAGGTAAAAAATTAGGTTATTTAAATATAAAATTAAGTTTTATATTTTTATTAAATCTCTCTGAGTCCAGGGAACCCAAGGAAATAAATTTCATATTTTTGTGATTTATATTTAATTATTGGAATTATTTTAGTGGAAAATTAGAGAAAATTCATTTTTTAAGCCTTTAAAATTAATATTTTGACTTAATAAATTAGGAAAATTATGTTGATTAGTCCCAAGTGATCAGAAAGTCAAATGTTACATTTTAGTGTATTTTTACAATTTTGCAATTTTTATGATTTTAAATTAATTTTTATATATTTAAATGCTCAAAAATAGCTTAAAAAAAGTATTTATTTTAATTACAATTTTATTTTTCTTAGGTTTCTCTAATCATAAGGAGCTCCTAAAACCAATTTGGTGATTTTTTGAATTGTAATTTAATTATTATAATTATTTTAATGCCAAAAATGCAATTTCATTTGATTAATCCATTTGAATGATCAAATTGACTTCAATTGACTTGAAATTTTTATGGGGAGTTCCTCTAACGTTAAATTACAACAGGGAATGATTTTTATGTCATTTATATTTATAATTATTCCAAATTAATTTTATTTCATTTTTTAGGGTTGGTGACAATTAAGATTATTTTTAATGAGTGAAACCAAATTTATATTTTTTCTAAGGTCCTCTAACCATAGTGAACCTACCAAAATAAGTTTTGTATTTTTCTGATGAGTATGTTAATTTTTATAAATTTTATACCAAAATAGGCATGATAAATTTGAAAAATAGAGATCTCTGTCTAGAGATCCTCCCTGACCTTGGAAAAATCATGGCAGATCCCTCATGATAGAGGGAATCAAAGCCCCAAAAATCATGTCATGGTGAAATTTCTATACAAATGAAGAATCAAAATAAGTAAAACACAATTTAATTAATTAAAAATCATACATGCATTAAAAAATATAAAACTACTTCCACATTATTCTCCTCTGTTCACTTAGCAAGAGAGTATTTTTATTTTTTTTTGTAATTTTTCTACACAAAGGTATGTATTTTTGATGCTATGGTATTTAAATAAATAAGAAATTCTTTATTTTTCTACTTAAGTGACGCGGCGCTGACTGGATCCTCGTACGTGTCGAAAGGACACGTATCGTCGTAGGATTGAGCATCGCCATCCGAGTCAGCCCACCATTCACTTATCAAAGTGCCAACTGATTGCATCAAGACCCTCCATTTGATACACAGTCAATCGGATGGTCCTCTGTCATCGTCCCTGATGGACTGAACCCGTAAGCCGTCCAACTTTAAACCTTAATATCTCTCTAGATTCTTAACTAAATTAAGTGCAGTTTGTTTCTATGGACTCTTCTTAACTATGAGAACATATTCATACAGTTGATCAGGAATTAAATCAAGTTTATAAGCATGGAGAATTTAATGAAGCTTGGCTTAAGGGGAGAGTTCAATACCTTTGCCCAAGAGGTGTGGCCTCGATTGGGTGCTTCCAAAAGCTTGCCTTGAGTCCAAAGAGATCCTAGATGAAGTGTCAAGCCATAATGAAATGCCTAAATATGAAATTGACCGAGGCCAATTTAGGAGTTTGATCAAAGTCCACCATAGGGTGGTCTGGTGATGGGGCTTCTATGGGGGATCTTATTCTCTATTCTCTCACTCAGGGGATGGTGTCACTCAGGGGATGGTGTGGGTGCAATTAATTTGAATTTGGGGGATTCTAGAGGGATGTCATGTTTCAGGCTAATTTTGAGCTCCAAAATTGAGCTCGGGCAGTGAGTTTGTGGGCTTGAGGATGGTTGGATTGAACTTAGTGGGTCTTAAATAAGCTCTGGGATCAATTTGGCAGAGTCTCCCCAATGAATTTCAAGTTCTCCCCCCTTGACCGTGGAGGGTGAGTTTAAATAAAGTGGGGAGGAGAGGCCACCATGGTTGGCCAGTGGGTGAAAAATGATACTTAGGTGGAGGGAAGAAAGGCTCCAATGGCCAATTGGACTTGTGCACATCAGGTGGGTTCAATTTTAAGTTTTAGCTCCTTGCTCCCCCTTGGCCATGGTATTTTCCATAAGCCAAGGTGGCTGACCAGCCAGGGTCAAGTCACCATTTAATAAGGGGGCTCAGGGCTTGGGTTTGGTGCAATCAATTAGGGTTGGCCATTTATAAAGGCGTTCAATTAAAGAGGAATGGGGGAAGGGCCATTTTGGGTTAATTTGGGTCAAAACATGGTTTGGGGTTGGGTTCACCCACGAAGGAAAATTTGGGTGCTGAGGACAATCAGGCGGTTCAACTGAAGTGGTGTGGAGAGGTCCCCATACAAGGGATTTTGGCTAAGCATGGGTCTAAGTGTGACATTAAAAGGTTTAAAAATCTTTTTAAAGAGGCTTAAAAGTGGTTTGTCCTTTGCCATTTATAGCATGATGAAGTGGCATGGCTCTCATGGCTCACCTATGGCTTGAGAGTGGCTTCATGGCTTATCCTTGGCTTGGCTAATTTTCATGAGAAGGTATTTTGGATTTATTTAGTACTTTTGGAGAAGTTTGGCATGATGCTTCATTTAGAATGATTTTGGCATGAATTGGAAACTTTAGGGAATGATATTTGATTAAGTGGATGATAAAGAGAAAAGTAATTATCATGTGGGCTTTGGATTTGGGCTTTTGGAATTAGATGTGGTGGTTTTGAACTTTTAAAAATAGAGGTGAATTTGAGCTAAAATTTGGGTCAATTAATTGTTGAGTTTGGTGTAGGGAGATGTCATGGAGAGTTTGAAAAGGATTTCAAGTGATTTTGAATTGAATTGGAGGGCTAATTTGGTGGATTTAATCATATGGTCAAAATTAGGAAACTGAGCTTGCAATTGGGTCAAATTGAGCTTGTATTTTAATGAGATTTGGATTGGGGATACTGAATTTTAGTTTTAAATTGAAATTGGGCAAGATTGAGGTCAATTGGGCCAAGAATGAGGATAATTTGGGGAAATTGGGCCCTCAAGGGCAAATTTGGGGCTTTGCTCAAAATGGGTCAAATTGATCAAATTGGGTCAATGTGATTGTTTGGGTCAATGTAATGGTTAAAAATTGAAATTAGGAATATTTGGGATGATTTTGGAAATTTTGGGAATTTCTGGACTTTTTGAAATTTTTGGGTCATGAGGGGCATTTTGGTAATTTTTGGCAATTTTTGGGGTATTTTGGGAATTGTGTGATTCAAGTGGATTTTGGTCGATTTAGGTAGTGGTGAGTGGTTTGAGATGAGTTTTGGGCAAATTTGGGTATTTTTAGTAATTTTAGAATTTTTGGCAAAAATTTGGGTTGTAGTTTGGGCTAGAATGGGCAAGTAAGTCACGAAGTCATGCCAAATCAATAGAAGCCATATGAGGATTCATTTTGGATGGTCAATATGTTGGTTATAACCCTCTTAACCAAAGACAAGGGGTATAGGTTCATTCATATGAGCTTTTCAGAAGGAATCATCGGACAAAATCAAGGGGTCTTAGGGTTTGGAGTATGCAAGAAAGTTTAGTGTGTGCAAGCCATTTCAACCACACCACACCACCCAGGGTTAGTTCTAAGGTCTGACCATCCTATGAGAGACTCCCCTTGAGTTCCCCCATATTGACCCCACATACTAAGTGCTAGAGGTTAGAACCAATATGTGGAACTTCAAGTTGAGCAAAGAAGAATTTGGAATTTCTAAAGGTGAGGGTTCCTTTTCTAGTCTTTTAGGAATAGTCAACATGAAAATACTATGGCTAGACCCTAGGCTACTAAAGAGAAAAACAAACACACAACCAAACAAAAATGACCAAAAATGAGGTCAAGAGGTCAACAAATGGACCCCTAATAGGTGTGGTGTGTTGGGCAAGCACACCGCACGTATTGGTGTTGACTGACGAGATCAACAAACCAAAACAGATTTTCTAAGTCAATAGACCTAGAATAAAGAGTAGATGTTAGTGAGAATTGTTTTCCCAAGGGAATTGGAAAGTGAATATCTAATCAAAATAAGAACTCAAAACTCCCACTGGGGATTAAAAGGTGGATTTCAAATTATCAGGTTTCGGGTATATTGAAGGACAAAAATTAGGATTCCCCAAGATGGGAATTGAAATTCGGGTATCAATCACGAAAGGAGAATCAGATGCCTTAATCCATTTAAGGTGGTCTTAAATCGATCTCAAAGAATGGGAGCGGGATGCCTTGAATAATTTGAAGGGCTCATTCCCTCAACCCCTAAAGTTTGATATTTGGACCATTGCAAGGTAATGAAGAATCGAATGTCTGTATCCTCTTCCTCTAAAGTTGATATGTGGATCATTGCAAAGCAATGCAGAATCGGATGTCTGCATCCGCTTCCTTTAAAGTTGGTATGTGGATCATTGTAAAGCAATGTAGAATCAGATGTCTATATCCTCTTCCTCTAAAGTTGGTATGTGGATCATTGCAAAGCAATGCAGAATCAGATGTTTGTATCCTCTTCATCTAAAGTTGATATCTAAAGTTGATATGTGAAAGTTGATATGTGGATCATTATAAAGAATGTGGAATCAAATGTCTGTATCCTCTTGCTCTAAAGTTGATATGTGGATCATTGCAAAACAATACAGAATCGGATATTTGTATTCTCTTACTCTAAAGTTGATATGTGGATCATTGCAAAGAAATGCAAAATAGGATGTCTGTATCCTCTTCCTCTAAAGTTGGTATGTGGATCATTGCAAAGCAATGCATAATTAGATGTCTTTATCCTCTTCCTCTAAAGTTGATAGGTGGATCATTACAAAGCAATGTATCCTCTTCATCTAAAGTTGGTATGTGGATCATTATAAAGTAATGCGGAATCAAATGTCTGGATCCTCTTCCTTTAAAGTTGCTATGTGGATCATTGCAAAGAAATACCGAATCGGATGTATGTATCCACTTCCTTTAAAGTTGATATGTGGATCATTGCAAAGCAATGAGGAATCAGATGTCTGTAATCCTCTTCCTCTAAAGTTGATTGATATGTGGATCATTACAAAGCAATGCAGAATCAGATGTTCGTATCCGCTTCCTCTAAAGTTGATATGTGGATCATTGCGAAGCAATGCCCAATCAGAATTGGATGTCTGTATCTGCTTCCTCTAAAGTTGATATTTTATGAAAATATATCACTACATTGGGAAGAAATGCTCAAGGACTCAGATCCAACCCAAGAGGTAGCAGGAAATATCAGATTAAGAAGGAAAGCACAAGGACTCAGATCCAACTCAAGAACTGATCGGGAATATATTAATACATAGGGAAGGAATGCTCAAGGACTCAGATCCAACCCAAGAGGTAGCAGAAAAGATCATATTGAGAAGGAAAGAACAAGGACTCAGATCCAACTTAAGAGCTGATCGTGAATATATTATTCATTGGGAAGGAATGCTAAAGGACCCATATCCAACCCAAGAGGTAGCAGGAGGGAATCAGAATCTCAGTACTGACTCCAAGAGCAATATGAAAATAGTGCAGAGAATTTGTGGTGTTGAGCTCATCAATATGTGTCATATGAAGATTGACATTGGTGAGAAAAAATTGTGAAATTTTGTGCAGAATGTGCAATTTCATGGGGATATGAAGAAAACTGGTGCAGACCAGGATAGTTGCACTGTGCAAGCAGAGAGTAAGAAACTCAGACTCGAGAGAAACAAACACAACAAATTTTATCATTTTCTTTTCTTGTTGTTTTTATCACATTTAATTATCAAAATATATTTTCAAAATTTAATTTTCATTGATTGATTTTTCAAAAATATTTGAAGTTTTAACATCAGACGGAAGTTTTAATATTTGAAGTTTTAACATCAGACGTTTGTTGTGTCATTATAATCTAGAACCACAAATGGTTTTGTGGCTCTTTATCAATCGCGCGAAGAGAGAAATTTGACAAGAAAGTTGGAATCTGAAAGAAATTTTTTTAATCTACTTCAAATACTAGTTACAGACTAAGTACATGCTGAAGTATCAAAAGACAACATGCTGAATACATCTGAGAATACATCTGAACATCTGAAACATCATATAA
This sequence comes from Phalaenopsis equestris, assembly GCF_001263595.1. Classification (NCBI taxonomy): domain Eukaryota; kingdom Viridiplantae; phylum Streptophyta; class Magnoliopsida; order Asparagales; family Orchidaceae; genus Phalaenopsis; species Phalaenopsis equestris. The sequence continues at coordinate 501,400 of NW_018164781.1, read as the reverse complement.
TGAATACATATCATAAACTGAACATATCTGAAACATGCCTCATCATATCTACTGCATCAAAGCACAGTACAAAAAGGTGTCCACTGACTGTACATCCTTGGCGGGGTGAGCTCCGGATCGCACTGATCTACTAAGCCACACTCCTGGACAAAAACTCCCTTTACGTGTACTTAAAGGTGGAACCTTCTCTTAGCTCATAAGGCTATAGTTCTTCCAATTCTAGGTTCGGATGGAACCCCCGTGCTATTTTACTATCTTGCATTCTTTGGAATGTTACAGATACTCTGGGATATCGAACTCCCGGAATGCAGTGTTTGGACAAATTGGCCCCATTTCCTTTTAAAATAGTACTGATCCCATCGGTAGTGGAATCTCAATGGACCTCTGAACTCACTAGGGCCAATGATGTTGATTTCTCTTCTAAAGAGTATGTTGCTCCTGCTCATGAAAGACATTGTGCAAAAAGGTTTAACAAAGTCATGGTTGTCAATATGGGGAGGAATGAAATCCCCCTTCTCATAAATGTTAATTATACAGCTATTCGGGATGCAGTCGGGTGGCAGTATACTCCATCGAATAAGCCTCTTGACCATTTCTCTTTATTCCATAAGGCATTGGATCCACCTCATCGCATCTTAAGATTTCAGAGGGGTTCCCTTACCTATCTTCAATAAAATTGTAGCAACATCCACATTGAATGGTTATTCTTCCTTTCACGTGCATCCATTTCCACGGCTCTGAATAAGTTCTCAGCCTTAGCTGACCAACTCGACCTTTGTCTCTCAGGTCAAACACACAGTCCAAATATCCTTTTTGTCATTTTTGAGAGTACTCAGGTATACAGCGCCAGGCCTTCAAAAATGTTGAGAATTCTACCTCAAACTTCTTCATAGAACTCAAACTCTCTCCTTTTGACTCGTACATTCTTTCTAATTCTCCTGTGGAAACCTCCTCAAGCTGTCTAGGCCGTCTCCTTGTCTCAACATCTATAGGAATCCATGTTTGATATGGTTCTATAGGCAATGGGATGTATGAATCAGCATCTGGATTCCCTGCCTTCTGGGCTCCCACACCGGTGACTGTGAACTCTTGAATAGAACTATTATAATCAAAATGTAGAATGTTGCATCTCGGGCATTCAACAAATATTAATCTAGTAAATTCTCCCATGGAAATTCAACATTGCATAGCGGGCAACCCTTGTAAGATTCATGGGGTGTTTCTATCTGCATCAGCTCTGTGGCCGGTTTTAATTCATCCTCTATATCAAATGGGCTAGAAGAGGTCTCCTTCATGCATGGATCATAAATCTTCCCCTCATGAATAAGGGTGAGTTGACATGCTGCTTCTTTCTATCGTCTTCTTTCTTCTCGCAGGAAGGCTCTATGTTTATGTCAATTGGCATTGCGATGCTGAGTTCTTCTGAGCGGTGCATCCGATACTCTCTCTTCATCAACACCAACTGAATCCCGTGTTGGAGCAGTTATCAGGGACTGTAGACGACTGGTTCCTTCGATTGGATATAGACGTTGAGTGATTACTTTCTTCCTCTTCTGTGAGGAGTCTTCTCTAGTGCCCATCTTTAACAGAGATGGTAATCCTTCTTTCTCCTGGTGACTAATAGCGTCCATCAGGGGGCCCTCATATTCTATATTGACTTAACTAAAGTCTAAGTCCATGTCTATAATACCACTTTGAGTGGCCCTTTCTTCATTAAGTGCGAGATTGAGGCCATCTTGAAAAGAGAAAATCAGCTTGCATCCCGACATTTTTTCTGCAGAAGACAGAAAAACATTAGTGCACTGACATTCATCATGAACAAGAATAAGAACGAAACACTTAATTTTTATTATTATTATTCGCAAATTTTACTTATTCAATTTAATTTAATTTTTATTAGGTTTTGAAAATTAGAAACAAAAGAAGAGAAACAAAGTAGGCAAATTTCAAAATTTTTCATTTTATTGAGGTTAATTTATTACAAAACTCGAGACCCAATCGTAGACGCCTGACGAAATAGATAACCCTAGGATAATCAAAATTTTAAAAGCAAATGTTGGTTTCAAGCAGTGTCACCTTGGGTAGTATATCTTTAAGTAGCGGCCATTGACCGACAACATAGGTCTTTCGCCTAAAAAATCCACCAGTTGGTAAGCTCCTCCCGAATAAACTTCCTCTACGAAGAATGGTCCTCCTAACTTGGTTCAAAATTTTCACCTATTTTGTGGTGCACAAGAATAGGCCTTTAAAGAATAAGAACAAGATCACCGACTTTAAACTCCCTCAGGCGGACCAATTTGTCATGAGCCCGCGCCATCCTTGCTTGGTAGAGCTCCAAGTGGTATTGTGCTTCTAGTCATTTTCCCTCAAGACTTTCTAATTCCTCAAGTATGAGTTTTGCACTTTCTTCGGTTGTGATTTGGTTAGCGACGACGACTCTGAGAGTTGGTGTCTAAACTTCTAGCGGTAGTATAGCTTCAGACTCGTACACAAACGCATAAGGTGTACATTGAGTGGGAGTCTTGAACGTCATCCAGTAGACCCATAAAGCTTCTAATAGTTTTTTATGCCAATATATTTTCTTTTCATCCAGTGTATTCTTTAAGATTTGCATGAGCATTTTGTTAAAAGCTTTGGCTAAGCCATTTGTCCTGGGATAGTAGATTGTAGAGTATCTACAAACTATCCCATGTTGTTTGACAAAGTTGTTGATCTTTGTGCTCTTGAAGGTTATCTCATTGTCGGAAATTACCCTGCGTGGAACACCCAAACGGTAGACTATTTTGGTCTTGAAGAATTTTAGAACATGTTGTACTGTAACCTCTTGTAATGGCACTGCCTCTGCCCACTTCGAGAACTAATCCGTAACGGCAAGGATAAATCTGTGTCCCTTAGAGGATGGAGGATCTATGAGACCTATTATGTCTATGACCCAACACTCAAATGCCCACAAGGTAAAAATTGGGTGTAGCACATTCTGAGCTTGGTGTAAGACTACCCCATGCACTTGACAAAGGTGACACCTTATAGCTGTATCCATGCAATCAAATATCATTGCTGGCCAATAATATCTGAGTCTCTTGATCTTCATCTTCATCTTTGGCCCTGATTGGTGAGCACCACATAATTCAACATGTACTTATTTTAACGATATTCTGTGCCTTTGCTCTGCTTAGACATCTCAGCCACATCTGATCAAACGATCTCCTATAGAGGACATCTCCTATTAGGGCATATGACATAGCTCTTCTTTTGATGTGATATGCCTCAAACTTATCCTCTAGCAGCTTTCCAGTTTGCAAATATTCTTTTAATTGCTTGTGCTAATCTTCATTGATGCCAGCCACTGATTTCATCATTCCTTCTTCTTTATCAAGCTTATGTAGATTGTTGAAGTTGATTTAAGATAATACTCATCTTCCTTGTAGTGTAATATAAATAGAATCCTCTGGTAGACATGCCAGTCCTTAGCAAGTTTTGCTAGAGCATCGACATGGGCATTATCTCCCTGAGTAATCCTATATAGAGTCACACTAAGGATCTGTTCGAGCAGCTTCATTGTATACCAGTGGTATTCTGCTAGCCTTGGCTTCAAAATCTTGTATTGCCCTGCGACTTGTTGGATGATGAGTTGAGAATCACCATAGATTTCAACGTCTGTTATATCCATCGTGATTGCCAACTCCAATCCGGTGATTAGCGATTCATATTCTGCTTCGTTATTTGTACATGGCTCTGTCAAGTGGTAGGAGAATTTCAACATACCTTTATCTGGCATGATGAAAATCAAACCAACCCCTGCTTTGCCCGGTATAATCATTTTTTTTCCTTTATCTTTCCGGGCTAAAGAAGCCCCATCTAACTGCATTTCCCAATGTCAGGCACTGGAGGGTTCTATTTGCAATATTTGTTCATCTAGTAGTTCATTGTTTAGTTGGTACCCAGTTGAAAGTGGGTGTGCTGCGAGAATATTTGCTAAAATCTGGCACTTGATAGTGCGGAGGGAAATGAAAATTATATCGAATTGCAATAAAACCATCGACCATCTTGCTAGACATTTGAAAAGTGTTGGTCAGGTTATTAAATATTGCAATGGATTAACTTTCGAAATGAGGGTAATTTTATGAGAAAGCATGTAGTGCGTAAGCTTTTGGGCGGTGAAAATTAAAGCTATTTTGTTTATGTCGGTATTAGACTGTGACTCAAGTAGTAGAGTGAATTTTCCTTACCCTCGTTATTGACTTAGGCTAATAGAGCTCCGAGAGAGTCGTTTAAAGCCGCGGTATAAAGTATCAACGGTTTTCTCGGGAAAGGGGCTGCCAAAATAGGAGGTGTCATTAAGTATCCTTTAATGTCCTCGAAGGCCCGTTGGCATTTCTCTTCCTAAACAAATTTAGCATCATTTTTAATTAATGTTAATAAGGGTTGAAACCTACCTAAGAGATTAGAATTAATGCATCTTAGATATGCCAATTTTCTTTGGAAGAAACATAATTGTTTCAATGTTTTGAGAGGAGGCATTTCCAAGATAGCTTTAATCTTATCCGGGTCAATCTCAATTCCCCGATGATGAACAATGAATCCTAGAAATTTCCTGGAGGTGACACAAAAGGTGTACTTTAAGGGATTCATCTTAAAATTATATTGTCGTAATCGTTCAAACACGATCCTCAAATCATACAAATGGTCTATTTTCTATTTAATTTTGATGATCAAATCATCCACTTGATGACTTGATGATCAAATCATCCACATAGCATTCCACTTGGTTGTGAACGAGATCGTCAAAGATCTTTGACATTGCTCGTTGATATGTTGCTCTGGCATTCTTCAACACGAATGGCATCACTATGTAGCAGAAGATCCCAATCGGCGTCCCGAAAGCTGTAAGTGCTGCATCTTGTGGAGCCATTTTTATTTGATTGTATCCTGAAGATCTATCCATAAAGGAGAAAATTTCATGTGTCAAAGTGATGTCCACCATTAATTCTGGTATTGATAATAGAAATTCATCTTTTGTACACACGCCTTATTTAAATCCCTAAAGTCGACACATACACCAATTTATCCATTCTTTTTCTTAACTGGCACAATGTTGGCTAGCCATGTGGGGTATTGCTCTTCCAGCACAAAGTTATCATTTATTAACTTCTTTACTTCGGTAATGACTTGTTGCTCTATGTCGAGGCGCATCCTTCTGGGGGCTTGTTTTACTGGGGTCATATTTTTTTTCCACCCCAAGCTTTTGTACTGCAACTTTTGCTGACAACCATGGCATTTCATCATAACTTCAAACGATGCAATCTTTAAATTATGATAATATTCTTATCAACTCCATGGATTCTTCCTCACCGAGTAAAGAACTTATGAAGGTTGGTCGAGGCTGCTCCTCAGTCCCAAGGTTGATTTCTTTAAACTCATCAATCGTTGACTTAATTTCTTCTTCGAATTTTGATGGAGCATCATCTATTAGCTGATCTTGAGAGTCACTCTCTACATCAAGACAAACCTCCTCCAATCTTCTAGGAAAAACCATGCAAAATTCCAAATCATCAACTTGTCATGTAGTACAAAATCTGAGACCTTCTTTCGAGTTAGGAGTTCAACTTTTAACATCTCACAATTTTTCAAAACGTTGTAGCTTATCTTTTGGCATTTGCTTTGGCACATACCCCTGTTGATTTAATTTTTGTACACAAGGAGAAAAGTAACCTAAAGGTAATTGTTGACCTTACTTTTGGTTGAGGTCTAGAAACTTCTTTAGTAACCTAGGTCTAGCCATAGGACTTTCCTATTGACTAGTCTTAGAAAATTAGAAAAGGTACCCCCACCATTAGAAATTCAAAACTCTTCTTTTTACTCAACTTGAAATTCCACATAATGATCTTAACCTCTAGCATTTAGTAGATAAGATCATTATAAGAGAATTCAAGAAGAATCCCTATAGGATTACTTGGCTTTAGGATTAACCCTGGGTGTTGACTTGGA
>NW_018164781.1:490006-493543 GCF_001263595.1 Phalaenopsis equestris | reverse complement strand
AACTCAATTTATCTTCTGCCACAAGCCACCAAGAAAAAGCATATAGAGAACAATAATCTTCTTCTTCTTTCTTCTTCCTTCTGCAGCAAGGAGGAGCAATGAACTGCTCCTCCTTGCACTTCTCTTCCACTGCCCCATGGAAACCTTCCTATATCCTGAGGAAACCGAAGAACTCAAAATATGACTTCAAACAAAAAAGAAGAGCCATCTGAAACCTTTTATCACGAACAAGAAGGAACTTTCGTGACAGACACTATTCTTCTCGAAATAACGAACTGTTCGCGGGAACATTTCGCGAACAAAGGAGGCGGGAGACGCAATAGGGCGTTCGCGATGTTTTGCGAAATAGAGGAGGCGGGAGCGAGAGAATGCCGATTCGTGATCGGGAACAACGATCGGGCTCCAGTGCTAACAATCTCCCACTTGGAGGCCGATACACTGACTACAATATCTTCTTTCTAAAAGTGATATCCTCCACTGGTAGCGTCGCCCTTTTTCCTTCAACATGAATCCTCCATCATGAATCCTCCACCTTGAATCCTCCACCTTGAATCCTTCACTGTGAATCCTCCACCTCAACAACTCAAAGCTCTGTCTTCACTCCAGAATACCAACTGAAGCTATGCACGACTTCAGTTTCTCAAGAGTAACAACTTCAGTCAACATATCAGCAGACTCCACATAGCTTTGCGCCTCCAAGCTATTTTTTGGGTCACTTTTGTTTTTGCTAACACTTCCACTGCATGGGCAACATTCGACCTCTGTTGAATGCATTTTTCAACAAATATAGCATTGTACTTCTTACTGACATTAAGCTCAGTCTTCACATGGTGCACCCACTTGTTGTGCAATGTCTTCTTCTCTGGTGGAAGTTCTGCCAGCTCTCACTTGCTTGAACTTTCAGTTTTTTGGGTCACTTTTGTCTTTGCTAACAACTTCCACTGCACGGGCAACATTCGACCTCTGTTGAATGCCTTTTTCAACAAATATAGCATTGTACCTCTTACTGACATTAAGCTCAGTCTTCACATGGTGCACCCACTTGTTGTGCAATGTCTTCTTCTCTGGTGGAAGTTCTGCCAGCTCTCACTTGCTTGAACTTTCATTTTGTAAAATTTATTTATAGTTCTGTGGTTCTTTTACATTTGTCTGTGGAACAAAAGAAATGGGTGCCCCGGACTCACTTTCTTCTTCACTTCCATCACTGTACTGCACTGTGGCCTCTGGTAAATTTCCTACCACCTTCAAAGCCCCTGAATCCAATATCAAGTCTTCAACAGAACTATGAACTGTCAGCAATAACGCATCCTGAAATTCTTCAGATACCACATTTGCACTATCATTCTCTATCTTCTTGGAATTCCTGCAGTTCCTCTTTATGTGGTCAGCCTTGCCACAATTCCAACAGGTTGTCTGCGTACTAAACTTTGATTTTGATCTCCTTACACTTGAGTTCTTATCATGTCATCTCCCTCTGAAATCAACATTCAGTATCGAACTCGAATCTCAGACCTTGCCAGAATCTTTCCTGCGAACTTCCTCAGCCAAAATCAAATCAGGAATATCATCGTATTTCAGTTTAAATTTACCTACAAAACTGCTAATTGTCATCCTCATGATTTCCCAACTATCTGACAATGATCCCAATAAGATCAGTGCTCATATCTTCTCATCAAAATCAATTTCCACATACGACAATTAATTTGGGATAGTATTGAAATTATTCAGGTGTTGAGCAACAAAAACACATTTCGTCATCTTCAAATTGAATAACTTCTTCATCAAGTGCACATTGTTATTCGCCGATGACTTTTCATACATACCTGATAAGGCTGTCATGAGAACTGCAGTCATCATTTCCTTGAAGACAATGTGTGCAACAGACATTGATAGAGTCAATCAAATAACCCCCAGAACTTGTCGATCCAACAAATTTCATTCAGCCTCAACCATTCTTTTAGGTCTTTTTTCCCAATAACAGAAGATGTATTTTATTCCCATAGAGATTGTTCTTTATCTGCATCCTCCAATAACTAAAATCTATGCCATCAAACTTCTTGATCCCTGAAACATTCACTTCATCTACAGTCATCATTCTTCCTCAGATCTGAAACCACACTATGATACCAGTTGTTGTTGTAATATATAGAAATAAAACAGGAGACCAATCGATGAAGCGAAAAATAGAATGAGAAAAATTCACACCAGAAAAGAACACACAGATTTACGTGGTTCGACAAATTGCCTACGTACACGGAGTTGCAGAAGATTTTACAACTTGAGGAATTTATGTCAGTCGATCACCTCGACTTACAAGAAGAATCTATCACTCTTCGTTGCTCTCTCTCTTCTTCTCTCTATGTTCTTCTCTCTCTACACCGAGATACACTGAAGAAACTCTACACCGAGATACACCGAAGAAGAAATACTTACAAGAGAAATAAACTCAATTTCTCTTCGGCCACAAGCCATCAAGAAGAAACATAGGGAGAACAATCTTCTTCTTCTTCTTTTTTCTTCCTTCTGCCGCAAGGAACTGCTCCTCATTGCAACTCTCTTCCACTGCCCCGTGGAAACCTTCCTCTATCCCGAGGAAACCAAAGAAGAACACAAAATATGACTTTAAAAAAAAAAGAGCCGTCTGAAACCTTTTATCACGAACAGGAAGGAACTTTCGCGATAGACGCGATTCTTTACGAAATAATGAACTGTTCACTGGAACAGTTCGCGAACAAGGGAGGCGGGAGACGCAATCGGATGGTTGCGACGATGTTTGCGATGTTTTGAAAAATAGAGGAGTCGGGAGCGGGAGATCTGTAGCGGGAGGCCGGAGCAGGAGAACGCTGATTCATGATCAGGAACAGCGACCGGGCTCCAGCGCTAACACTCAAGCAGCTGAATATTGTGGTCTCAGAATTTGTCATATGATGAACTTCATGCACACATCTATCGAGAGGATGTTTCTCAGATCGTCGCTTGTTTGCTGATGATATAGGGATTTCAAGTTGTTGGAGGAAGGAGGAGGGGGTGGGGGTGGTAAGATGTAATTGTAACTGTATTGATGAGCTAGTTTTCAGTAGGTTATAGGAGAGTGAATATTGTTATTCTGTTGGTGTGGAAATGTGGATTATCATTCAATCTCAAGAGTGAGTTTTGTTGTGTTTATTGTATTATTATCAGGAGAGTGAATAATGTTATGATGTTGGTGTGGAAATATGGATTATCATTCAATCTCAAGAGTGAGTTTTGTTGTGGTTATTGTATTATTGTCAGCAGATGTGCTTCGTGAGTGAAGAACTGAAACGATTTCCCTATTGGTTGGGTGATTCTTCTACTGAGCGGCATTATTGTACCCATTTTTATAACGAAGATTACATACACATAACTCAACTCCTATGTATTTATGTAGGAACCACTTAAATTTCAGTTTTTACATATATACAATCTTACCTATTGACACGGGTGCTAAATTAACGCCCGGTTTGGGCCCTTTGAAAGCGGGGTTGACCCACCTAGCATTATAGAAGCGGGGCAGGG
>NW_018164781.1:477550-489996 GCF_001263595.1 Phalaenopsis equestris | reverse complement strand
GAAAGAGTGATCTCTAGTGAGGGTTCGCTGGAGGGAAGATGCCCGCAAGGGTTGTAGATGGGGATCACAAAATTTCATGATCCGTGAAAATGTCGTGATCCGTGAAGAAGCATCGCCTCTAAGAAAGCTTCACGAGGTTGTTGTTCTTGGGAGTGTTTTCTGGATACTTCATGGACTCCCACTCTCTTCCTTTGTGTAGAAACTTTCTTTAGGAGTCTATAAATTGTTGTCTTTGGGCATGTGGGAGTCAAATTAGAGTTGTGTTTGAGTTTAGCTTCAGATCTCCTTTGTGGAGTCTCTTTCCTTTCCCTTTTATGGGTTGTATTCGATGAGGTGATAGTGCTTTGGTTGTATCTCTCCGAGGTAGTAATAGTATCTTCCCCTTTTAATCTTCCCAATCTATCACTTTTACTCTCCTTAGTCGCCGACCCTTTCAAGCTTCTCGTAACCATCACAAGATTACTGCCGACCACCCACAACCCTTCCCACTTGTTGTCTCTTCAGTTCCACACATTCCCCTCACTGCCACCAACACTCTATTACTGTCACCAGCACTTTGTTAAGTTCACTACCCCCGCTAGCCATCATGACCCATCTTGTTGATCTCCACCACCAATTGCAATACATTTAGGAGTGTTTGCTCCTATTATTTTGTGTTTGTGTTGTTATTTTCTATTCGAGTCATGCTGTAACCCTATTTTAATACTAATAAAATTTTTTTTTTTGTGTTCACTCTTTAACTTATTAGTTCTGATATCACCTTTGCATGAAAGGGTGTCTTTCATGTTTTTACTAGAAATTAAAATTATGATATTTTTGATGTGATATAAAAGATTTATGTTGTATAAAATGTAAAAAAATAAAATTCAGGTTTTAGATATGTAAATACATAAGAATTGAGTGATATTCATGTAAATGATCTTGTTCATATTTAAGGAAGATTTACTAAGTATTTACATATCTAACGCATAAACTTTACTAGTTAGGTACACATCATCTTTCCTACATCAATGTGTGCATTTCCTTTTTTTAAAGTAAAAAAGGGTGGTACTTTTGAAGTGATGTGAAAGATTTGCATGATAAAAATGTAAAAAAGTAGAAGTTTAGGATAATTCTTTGAGTGAGACTCGAAAGTCCTGCATAATTTTTTTGAGCTTAATAAATTTTTAACCTCCTTAAGAAGATCACACATTTATCCGGAGATATTTTTACTTCTACAGACCTGAAGTTTCTTGAGGGCAACCTTAAGAAGAATATGATCAGGATTAAAGATTTTTAATTGTCAATGAATTTATAGGAGGCCTTATTAAATCTTACATCATAATATCTTAAAATCTTATTATATTTTTGTAAAACAAAGAAGAGATGTTGAGAGATCTTTAGAGGGTTCTTTGATGTTGAAGAGTAACTAGGAATCAATAGAAAAACTTATTAATTGAACCAATTCTCTATGTGAGCAAATTGTTGAACCCCTTGCTTACTGAGTCCATAATGATGTTGGTTATAATACATCACTTTTTAACATCAAAGATATTATATGGAGAAAAGAATTTCTACACTTGATTTATTTAACTGGTTTAATCAAGCCCTCATTCATCTCCAATTATGGAGCTTTGAACTTTAAAAGATAAGCTCCTCTATGACAAAAGGGCTGGAGTTGGGAGTTATATGTGTTGTGAATCACGTATGTCATAGTGGCGAGCTTTAATAACGTCCGTAAGTCTTAAAAGTTAGAGTTGAGAGTTATGTGAGCTGTGAGACACACATGTCATAATTGGTCACATAGGTTATATTAGTGTGACTCAATAATGTCTCTAGTCCACCGAGCTCAGTGTTGGGAGCTATAGCTGTAGTGAATCATAAAGACCATAGGTCATGGAGAAGCGTTGTGAGAAAAGAACTGTAGGAGCTTGAAGAAGGTCAACGTATTCAGGGTGCATCATTACACTATCTTCATGGTGCATCGTTACATTATCTTCGAGGCGTGTTGTTGCACTGTCTTTATGCTACTTCATTGTTCTTTCTTTGGGGTGCGCATTATTTCGTCTCTAGGATGCATTGTTGCACCTTTTTTAGGGTGTGTTGTTACACCGTATTTAGGGTGTGTTGTTACCATATTTAAGGTGCTTCATTTTTCGGTCTTCATATTGCTTTGTGTCATGATGTTTGGGATTACACATTACCCGCCTATGGTTCCTCGTTATGCTATGGCATTGGTCGTTATTTCGCACGGAGCTTTGTTACTCAGTATTGCAAATCTTGATTCCATACGGTGCTCCTTTGCTTGCAGTATATTATGTGGCTATGCACGGTGCCTCCGTACTTCACAACATACATTGTGAATATGCAAGGGGCTTCATTGTGATAAACAGAAACTGACCAATAGTGGCTGACGGTGGCCAACAAGTGGCGGTCGATGGTTGATAGTTGCGGGAGCAGGAAGTGTTCTCCATGTCTTTGGTCCTGAACGACATTGGAAGTTAGCTCACTTTTCTATCAATCTTGCTCCTGGTCTAGCTATGAGTCTCCTTTCATGAACGATGTAGAGCTTTATTTATAGTGTTCTCCAAGTTTTTGGTCCTGAACGACATTGGAAGTTAGCTCACTTTTCTCTCAATCTTGCTCCTGGTCCAGCTATGAGTCTCCTTTCATGAACGATGTAGAGCTTTATTTATAGTTTATGAGAGGTGTTCTCCAAGTTTTTGGTCCTGAACGACATTGGAAGTTAGCTCACTTTTCTCTCAATCTTGCTCCTGGTCCAGCTATGAGTCTCCTTTCATGAACGATGTAGAGCTTTATTTATAGTTTATGAGAGGTCTCCCTGTAAATAAGAAAGAAATCTGAACCACTCCATCAGACGACCCAGAGATGTTCCTTCGCTCGGATGACATTTTGTGGACATTTGTGTGCTTTAACGATGTTAGAATTGAGTGATCTTAGGTTCGTTAGATTTAATAAATCGAGACACTCGAATTGATTATTATAAGCTTGTCAGATTTGTAATTCATTTGACCGTTCAATTGGGCGCCAAAAACCTTCAAAGTGGTTTAATGGCTTGATCCAAGTTTAATTTGACTTAGATTTGACTTTGGTGCTATTGGGCCCATCTTATCAAGCCAGTTAGTTTGATTATAAGTTTATTGAAAATCAGAGTTCTGAATGATTTTTATTTTGAATTTGAATATTTGTTGCTATAAAAATGCTCGGAGATTCCTTCTAATTCCATCGGGATGTATGTCGAATGATAAAGTTTGTTGATGATGTATCATTATATATACAAAACAAAATTTTGTATTTTACTCCATGGTGTTTTCCGACAGCCATGGTGGTTGGCCGGTCATGGTCAGGTCACCATTTGTTCAGGGGGCTCAGGGCTTAGTTTTGGTGAAGTCAATTGGGGTTGGTCATGTGTAAAGGTCTTGGATTAAAGAGGAATGGAGGTGAACCCATTTTTGGATCAATTTGGGTCAAAGCATGGATTTGGGTTGGGCTCACCCACCAAGGCTAGTTTGGGTTGAAGAGGAGATCATTTAGCTCAGCTTAATTATAGAGGAGAGGTCCCTATTAGTGAGGAGAGGTCCCTATCTAAAGGATTTGACTAAGCATGGGTTAGAGTGTATCATTAAAGGGGTTAAAATTTTTTTAAGGGAGCTTGAAAGTGGCTCCTTCTTTTGCCAATAATAGTTTGGTGAGGTGGCAAAGGCTCATGCAGCTCACCTATGGCTTGATGATGGCTTCATGACTTGTCCTTGGCTTGGTTAATTTGCATGAGAAAGGATTTTTGTATTTATGGGCTATTTTTGTAGAGTGTGTCATGAGGCTTCATTTGGAATAATTTTGGCATGAATTGGAAAATTAGAGAATGATCTTGATTAAATGGAAGATAAGGAGAAAAATTGTCATGTGGACTTTGCATTTGGGCTTTGGAAATAGATGTGGTGGGCTTTGGCTTTTAAAATTAGGGGTGAATTTGGGCTAAATTTGGGTCAATTAAATGCTTAATTTGGTTTAGTGAGATGTCCTGAAGAGTTTTGGATATTAATTTGGGGAATTGGTTTGGTCATGGGGTTCAATTTGGGGAGATTTGGTCACATGGTCAAAATTGGGGCTATTTGATTTGGTGAAATTGAGCTTGCAATTGGGTCAAATTGGGCTTGTATTTGGTTTCAATTGGTATTAGGGATGTTTAATTTTGTTTTGGAATTAAAATTGGTCAAGATTGGGGTCAATTTGTTTGACATTGGGGCTAATTTAGGGAAATTGGGTCTTTAAAGGAAATTTGAGGTTTATTGGTCATAATGGATCAGTTTGGTCAAATTGGATCAATGTGATGGTTTAAAATTTAAATTGAGAATATTTGGGATGATTTTGAAATTTTTGGGAATTTTTGGAATTTTTGGGTTGTTAGGGGCATTTTGCTAATTTTTTGCAATTTTGGGGGAATTTTGGGAATTTGGTGATTTTGGTGAATTTGCGTAGTGGGGAAAGGTTTGAAATGACTTTTGGACAAATTTGGGTATTTTGGGTAATTTTGGCATTTTTTTGCAAAAAATGAAGTTATAGGGCTATTTTGGTAATTTGGTGATTTTGAGCTAAGATGGGCAAGTAAGCCGTGAAGCCATGTCAAAGTGAAGCAATGTCAAACCAATAGGATCCATATGAAGAATCATTTTGGATGTTCAATATGCTGGTCCTAACCCTCTTAGCCAAAAGGCTAGGGGTTTGGGTCATCCATATGAGCTTTCCGCCCATATGAGCTTTCCAAACGGAATCAGGAGACCAAATCAAGGGGTCATAGGGTTTGGAGTGTGTGAGAAAGTGTAGTGTGTGTAAGCTAGCCTAACCAAGATCAGTCCACCCATGGTTAGTCTTAAAGTTTGACCATCCTATGGGAAACTCCTATTGAGCTCCTCCATATTGACCCCACCTACTAAGTGTTAGATGTTAGAACCAACATGTGAAACTTCAAGTTGAGCAAAGAAGAGTTTAGAATTTCTAATGGCGAGGGGTCCCTTTCTAGTCCCCTAGGAATAGTCAACAAAAAAGTCCTATGACTAGACCCTATGCTACTAAGGAGGAAACTAGACATCAACCAAAAGTGAGGTCAACAATACATAATACATATGATCATCAAATGTTATAGTAACAAAAATAGTCAATAAAAATGACAAAACAAATAAACTAACAAACCCTACTTATCACCAACAGTGTTTCTCATATTGTAAAACAATTAGCTTCTATCATCCATAAGAACCTTTCAAATATTTTCTTAAAAATGACAATTACATAATATGTTAAATTTAAAAAAAAAATTAATGCATAGTTTATACTTTATTATGCATGAAATCTTTATACAAATATCTAACATGAATACTAAAGAAAACGCGTTGATAAAAAAATAAGGTTTGCATTTTTCATTTTTATAAAATTGAGTATAATTATGTTAACAATTATATTTTCATTTAAACTTTTCTTTTTCATTTCTTTTTCTAGAATCAATCCAGAAATTATGTTAACTAGGGTATACTTAGGTTACAGGATGAATTACAGGGGGTATAACTTAAATGCAACCTAATTATACCCTCTGAATAATCTAACATGTACGCAATCCTGCGTACGCTTTCCGCACACAAATATTTCTCGTGAGATTGAGGGTGTAGATGAAGGAGAGGGGAGTGAGAGTTGTTGGAGAAAGTATCATATCCAGACATTCGCACGTCCGCACAATAAATCATGAGCATCATGTCATCTCCAACTCAAGTGCATGATAAAGTGGCGCTTAGGATTTATCGTGCGGATGTAATAATTTCTCGAGTTCTTGGAGGTTATATTATCTTGCAAGTTGGGCAAAATACAAAGGAGGTTTTTTTGCTTGGGTTGAATCCCATCTTATGACTGAAAAAGATATATTCTATGATTGGTTTCATGCATATATTATTGCATGAAATGATAAGATGAAAATGAAATGTATTTATAATTTGTTTCCTGATTTAATAAGCATTTCATAATTTTATTTTGGGGCACTCTTATTCAGCATGCAAAGCCTTTCTTATTGTTTATAAATAATATGATTACATATATTTATTTAATTTTAAGAGACATAAAACTTTGTGTATGTTGAAAAAGCTTAATGGTAAGAAAGGGTAAAATTTTCATTTTGCACAACACACAAAGCTTGAAAATTATTATTATTATTATTTTGTTTTGATTTTTCTTTCATTTTTCCCCACAACTTTGAATGTTTTTAGGAAATCAGCCTTTCATGCACTAGTGAATTGAAATTATGAAATATAATCCTCCAAAATAAGGGATTAAGATGTGAGAGTTATTTTTGGTTCTTTAATCACATCATCTATGTATTTATATTATTCAAAGCTTTCATTTATTTTGTTTTGATAATATGCAGAGGAGGTTTGATCTAATAACGAACTAAAAAATAGTAATCTTTATAGTCAAATTTAAATTTTGATATTATCTATATGTATAATATATGATTTATTAGATGTATAATTCACAAAGAATTACTTAATAAGAAAACTTTATCAAATAAGTATTTTATCAATTTTTTTATTTTTTGAATAAAATGAGTAGTTATATTGATTAAATTTGGAGTTGAATCTCTCTTCTCATTTAAGAGGTTTAGGAGACCATTACAAATACATAATACACATGTTCATCATCATTGTTATATCTCTTAGCTATAATCTAGAGCTAAGTGTTGAATTTGACAATAATATAAACTATCCACTACTGCTGTAGCAAGCCATCGATATCCATCATCTTGACCGTACATCACCTTTTAACTTCTGAAGAAACCCCTCCATCGCATCAGGAGAAATTTGCATACATAAAACGCGCGCAGCGCTCCCTGCGTCGTCCAATGGCCGCTTGACAAATCATCAATTTCGGTCCCACCGCCTTTATTCAAATGCGACATGTCGACCCGACCCGAGTTATAACCGAGCGGTGCAGGCAGTGTGACCGAGTGGGACATTACCGCGGTACCGCTCTAATAACAAGGTTGTAACCTTCCTGTAACCTCAAGATGAATGAACCACACTTATAATGTCACCGTAACTGAGATCTAACACAACGTCGTGTAACCTAGCAATATAAACGAGCTATAACGGAGCTATAACTAAGCTGTAACCGAGACTTCATACCGCGCATTGTAACCTAGCAGCATAACTGAGTTGTAACCGAGAGAGAAAGTAAAGCGTAACTTTGCGGTGACCACGGGAATGATTGAAACGTTTTCTTAACCTGGCGATAACCTAGGTAGCGAATGTAACCTTCGTTTAACGCGACTAATCAAATACCCGTGGTAAAAAATCTAGGGACAGTAAGAATTCTTATTTTCGTTCGCGCCTAGGGTTTGCATTCCTCGAACGTTACGTTGAGGTATTGGTATTGTTTAGGGTTTTGCTAAAAATGGAGGACAACGGCAAAGCTACGACGTTGTTGGAAGAGAAGAATGTTGCCCATTTTGACGAGACAGAGAAGCCGGACGTCGAGGATGGCAAGAAGCTTGAGGTTGAGCTGCCAAAGCTAATGGCGAAGGGTGTACGTAAGAAGAAGGATTTAGGTGGCTCCAAAATGGGGAAAACGGATGACACCGAATCCATAAATCAACCCAAGGTCGTTTCTAGGTATATTTGAGATTTTGCTTTCGTTAATGTTTAATGGTGAATTTTAATTTCTTGAGGTATATTAAGTCTGAATGATGAATTTTAAAATTGACTTTTAAAAGATTTTAAATTTCTTTCACTATTTTTTACATAGTTTAACATACATTAAAATTAAATGTAGGTTTTGAGCGCGAAATCAATGAACTGCAGATGTCGTCCATCTTGAGTATGAGGAGCTCTGGATAAGGTCCGGCCAACTATCGACGAGCACACGTGGAATAAGTTGGAAACATGAGCTTGGTTCAATTTTTTGAACTCTCTCCATGCCCACAGGATCGTATTCTGACAATGCATATAATTAACTGTTGGAATATTGATCGAACGACGTTTCAGTTGGGTGGGAAAGAGCTGAAATTTGATGCTGACCAAGTTGCCCTCCTAATATGCATGCCAAATAGAGGGTCGCCTGCATCCTGGAATAAAGCTTCGTCCTGTAGTATTGATGTGAGACAAATGAAGACCCAACTTATCAATTTTGACCCAGGACAGTCTTATGACCATTTTATAGAATTATTAATAAAGTTTTTATTGACTAATTTACTATTTCCTTCGAGTAATTTTAGAGTATCCAAGCAGCTATCTTCTCTTTGCGAGGACGTTGAAGCATTCAGCTCATATAATTGGCCCGCAACAGTGTGTGGCTTTTTGATTGATCAATTGAACCTATGTGCTATGAAGCTTAGGACGGATCAACCACTTGGATATATTACTAGCTTTATCTTCCTCTTAACGGTTTGTTCTGACATTATTATTGAAATCTCTTATCATTATTTTTTATTTTGATACCAAATATTTAATTTAACATGCTTCATACAGCTCTGATTTTATGAGCACACATCATTGGTCGTGCCAGCTGTTCCTGAGGCTAGACCACGAATGCTAAGATGACCAGTAAATGTTAAATGAAATGCTTTACAGATTCAACTAGCGTTCAACATGCTCAGCCCTGCCGAGGTTAATTAAATAAATTTCAATAATAATTTGTAACGTAGTCATTTAATACATTAATTGCCCCTGATTGTGTGTTATTTTTTTTGGCAAGTGTATGATTATTTTCTTGAATTAAAGGAAAGTGAACATCACTTACTTGCCAATTCACTTGTAGAGCCCTCCAGTCCAGCAAAATTTCTCTCACAGAGGGAAACCCTTTCAAGACCACAGTCACCAATGCATGTTGAGGTCTCCCATATAGTACCTTATTATATTGGTACTCAACCATCCGACAATCATACATATGAACAATCGAGTCAGAGGATGGGGCAAACACTTGGATTTGAAGAGATGCACGATTTATTGAAATCCCAACAAAAAATTATATTGGATTTTCAAGTATCTGTTGACAGTCGTCTGACCCAGTTAGATAATACAATTTTGGAATTTGAAGACTCTGTTTATAGTCGATTGACAATGTTAGAGAATACGATGACTGACCTAAATTTTCATGTCGTGCGAGTAGAGAAAACAATTAAACAAACAGATGTGGAATTGCAGAGAAGATGGGTTAAAGAATCCCTACAAAGAAGCTTGATCAAAAGGATGAAGGAAAGATTAAATACAAGAACAAAGTCTCTTAGCTCCTTATATGTTGTTTTTGAAAGAAAGAAAAAAAAAGACCCCATTAAGGAATCGGTTGAAAATAAACAAGAAGAGGAAGTGATTGTAGACCAGCGAACCAAATCTCAAGAAGAGGTTGAATCTGTACATAAGGAGGAAAAGGAGCTCCAGCCAGTCAGTCATTATGTTAGTGAGGACTACCCAGACAAGGTATGGAATGTTAGGTTTAATTATTATATGTTGTTCAGTAAATATTATGATTTGATTATCTTACAGATCCAGCCAGCAGCACAAGTAATCAACTTTCCTGCTATGCATGAAATTCTTGATTATATGCGGAAGACAATTGATATATGTTATAGAAAATATACTGACTTGTTAGTTCATCTACTTCTTGTTATTGTCTATCATTAATTTTGTAACTGTTAACTAAAGTCATTTTATATTTCCGATACAGAGGTGACCTATTAATTGATATGGGACATGTTTCAGTGTCGCGACGTTATCTCGATGAATTTTTGGGAAACAGTTGGTTAGGCAATGAGCAGGTTGATTGTTTTGCCATGTTGATGGAGAATAAGAGGTGTAATGCACCACATCTATATAGATTGTACCTATATGTATCGCTATGCCACTGGGTAAGCTTATTAAGTTGTGTAGACAAGATTTATTCCAGCTTCTATCAATCTTACATGACCATATGTTGAATGTTATTATGTTCTTCATGATGTAGTTGTATAGACAAGGTAATGTGAAACCCTTTGTCGAACACATTACAAAGGATGTTATCCAGAATACAGAATTAATACTGATACCTATAATAAATAATCAACATTGAATACTCCTTGTTGGGACACTAAATGAGAGTAAATGGAGAGTTTATGACTCCTTACCCAACCAGATGCATTTGGCCATCACCCAAAGCATTGTAAGTATTAATTATTTACAGATTGAGCATTTCTTAAAGGATATCAGTGAAGCTTTCGAGGATAATTTGATTAAGTGGCCAGTTGTAATGACAAGGGGAATACCGGTGCAAAGTAATAGTTATGATTGTGGTGTTTATGTTTGTAAATATATAGAGACACTTGTTCAAAAAGATAAGGTAAATTGGGCGAAGAAAAAGGATTGGCAGGAATTAATGCATTTATTCGGAGCAGAGATAGTATACGGCATTTGTAAATTTGCTTTGGAGAAATCACAGTAGGTTTGAAAGGTCAACATTTTTTGCAGCTTATTGTGGCTATTGTATTGTTTTAAGAAATTGTTTTTTGTAAAAAAATATTTTTTGTACTGTTGTAAAAAAAATAATTGGATTGATTGTTATATTATATGCAATCACGAGTTCATTGAGCATTGAATTCAATAAAAATCTTTGATGCGAGATTTTTTCTTTCCTTATCAAGATTTGTATATGAACATGCTAGCTATGCTAAGCTAGAAGTTTGTTTGTCAAGACATTATGAACTTTACTCAAAGGCACAACTAGCTCGGCGAGTCCTAGGCTATCAATCAATTTAATCTAATTTAATCGACACTCTAAGACAAGTTTCTACAATGCATATACTGGAGCATCAACCAAGTTCATTGGACTTGACTCGTCCACGTGGTTGAACATCCTATTGTATTTTGGTGAACTTTAAATATCTTTCATGCCGATCAAACCAAGATTTTAAAACTAAGATAATGATACATTTAATTCCAGTCTTGATTGATCAACTTTAGTGAACTTTTTTTGGGTCCGATCAAACCAAGATTTTAAAAATAAATACTGTTTACAAAGATTTGATCATTACAGCTGGAATTATGTATTATTACATCTTTGTGGAATTATGTATTACAACTGGATTATTACAGCTGGATTATTATCCATATCATTACAACTGGATTATTACAGCTGGAATTATGATATAAAGCTAGTTTAAATGTCTTTGCAACACCCGATTTTATGAGCCACCGAAAAAGGCTGGCCAACATTATGAAAAAATGATTTTTATGCAGTTTTTATAGAGAGAATGAAACATTCATATGAACAGAGTTGAGAACAGCAGGAGACAGACGCATAAATGTATACAAATTTCTAGATACATCCTCCTCAAAAAAAAGTACACCAAAATTAATGTCTCAATAAAATTGTCATCGACGCATAATTGTTGCATACATCCTAATTAGAATCTGTATAAAAAAACAAAGGAACATATTTGTTAATAATAATAAATAAAAACATTTCAAATAAAGAATATGTCAAAATACTTACTGATCGTGTATTGAATCTGTCATCATTGCAGTGTATGATTCCCTGTGCCTTGGAGGAAAGAAATTTTGCATTTGGAAGCACCAAAATTATTATAAGATACACAAAACAACAAAAAATAACAAAAGGTTCCTGACCTGTGTTACAAAATCAGGTAATGATGATATGTTTGGATAAGGATTTAAAGCATTGGGTTCTTGACTGCTAGAAACTTCAACTGGTTTACCTATTTAAGTTGTCAGAAAATCAGTCGGAACTTGTTATTGGATAAAACACCCAATAAAAAAAACAAAAATTTTTACCAAGATATACCTTTTGTTCTTTTCTTTCTCTCCCAGTAACCTTTTAGCCTAACATTGGATATTCCTTTGGATTTGGGTCGCATTTTTGGATATTCATTTGGGTCGCATTTTGGCGGGATTAAGAAGATTTGATTGGTTATTCACCTGATTTTTGTTTTTTTAGCTTGTCTCCCTGACTTTGAACCTCGTCCACTTATTATATTATCAATATCCAACAATGATTTTTTCATTGAATCCTTCATGCACTGCTCAGCTTCTTCATTTCCCTTGGTTTTATTAGTGCATAGATATGTCATTTTTTGCATGTGTGTTTCGAATATTAGGCTACCTTTACCATCATTCCACATTTGTGACTGTTGGAAGTGCTTGTATGCATCATTGTTATACACATCTCTCTTTACATTTGCGGACCATCTCAATAGGAGATATTTATCTGAGATTTTCTTAATGTGTAGAAAGTTTAATACTCGTAGAGAGTGAGCACATAATAGCCCTGTTATTTTGAATTTTCTGCAGCTACATTGAACCTCTAAACTTAAAGAATCAAAATTTACCACCCAAGTTCTGTTTGTGGTGTGGTCATCCAAATTATTATTAAAAAAATCATTTTCAATGTTCATAGAGGCGTGTAATTGAAGACCACATGAT
>NW_018164781.1:457789-477450 GCF_001263595.1 Phalaenopsis equestris | reverse complement strand
AAAATGTAATAAAACAGTAAACCCTAGCTTTCTGCATCTTAAATACGAGCATTCACGCGCTCTGAATTTTTAAAGAAGATTATCACGCGGCTATAAGGCGAAGGGTTCTGCAAAGGGTTCTCGCAGATTATAGACAAGTTACAAACCCGCGGTACCAGGGTGCAGAGGTTACCAAGGAGTTACACAACCTCGATACGACAGCGGAGGTTATTGCGTCAGTTACAACTCAGTTATACTACTAGGTTACAACACGCGGTATGAAGTCTCTGTTACGGCTTAGTTATAGCTCGTTTATATAGCTCGGTTATAACTTAGTTACCGCAAAGTTACGCTTTACTCTCTCTCTCGGTTACAGCTCAGTTATGTTGCTAAGTTACAACGCGCGGTATGAAAATCTCGATTACAACTTAATTATAGCTCATTTATATTGCTAGGTTACACGACACTGCCTTAGATCTTGATTACGTTGACGTTACAGGCGTGATTCATTCATCTTGAGTTTACAGAAAGGTTATAAATAATGGCGCGCTCGGTTACACCCCCTATGCCGCTCGCGGTCGGATCGACGGGTCGCATTTGAATAAAGACGGAGCGGCCATGGACGACGCAGGGAGAGTACGTCTTATGTACGCAAATTTTTTCCCATCGCATCGCCCGCCACATATGCCTCTTCTCTCCCTCTCATCTACCTTCTCTCCTGCTTCTACCTCGATGGACGCCATGGCAGACTGGTTTGTTGGCCCAGTCATGGATAAGCTCATCAACGCTTGCTCTGATTATCTGCAAGATCACTTCAGACGGCAGACGGGCATGAAGGAGGAGCTCGAAAGGCTGCGAGTGAACCACCCCATGATCCAAGCTGTCGTCTCTGCTTACACCCAAGGAAAGATTGCAGATCGTAACCTCAAGAGCTGGTTATGGCAGCTACGAGATGCCATCGATGAGGCGGATGATGTTCTAGATGACTTTGAGTACATGAAGCATGAAGAACAACTGGAGCTGAACATGGAGGAAACAAAGGTGCGTTCTTCATTCAATAGATTATTTTTGGTACCTGCTCGCAAACTTCGCAGAGTCTGCGAACGAGCTCTCAAAATTGATCCCAACTGGGAGAGACTGGAGGAGGCTGTGCAGAAACTCGATAGAGTTTCAGCCCAGGTCAATACCTTCCTTCATCTTGTAGAAAAGAAAGAGAAAGAACAGCAGGTGAAGGATCAGCAGGTTTGCGACGATCGTGCTAGCGGATCCTTTCCTGGACCTGTTTTCATCGGTCGAGAACAGGAAGGAAAACCATCAGATCACAACCTCTCTCTTCTATCTGTAGTGGGTCATGGTGGCATGGGGAAGACGACTCTGTTACAAAATATCTTTGCAGATGACATAACAAAAGAGTTTGATCTTAAAATTTGGGTTTGTGTTTCTCACAACTTTGAGGTTGAAAAAGTCATCACGGATATGCTGAAATATCTTGATGAATGGAGTTCTCATTTGACAATACTTCCTCCTCTTCAAGAGAGACTTAACTCTGTGACGCGGTCCAAGAAATTCTTGCTTGTTCTGGATGACATTTGGGAGGAGAATACAACCAAGTGGGAGAAAGTTATCTCTCCTCTGGCTTATGGAAAATTGGGAAGCAAGATCTTGGTCACAACTCGAATACATGCAGCTGCATCAATGATTCCAGATATGATTATAGAGAATAAGGAGACGTTGACATTAAAGGGCTTGCAGGAAGCTCAGTGTTTGGAGCTCCTCAAGACTCACGCATTTGCTGGCATGGAGAATTTTAGTAGTGAACATAAGAAATTAATGAGCATTGCTGAAGAGATAGTTAAAAAACTTTCAGGATCTCCATTGGCGACAAAGGTCATTGGTGGTGTTCTAAAGTATGATTTGACTCCAGAGCATTGGCAAAGAATTTCAAACAGTGATAAAAGAGTTTTAGTGAGTAATATTGGAAGAGTGGAACTAGTCCCGGGTCTGAATACTAATCCGATTATGCCCATTCTAAGATTTAGTTTTACATATCTCCCACAATCTCTACAAATTTGTTTTGCATTTTGTGGCATATTCTCAAAAGATCATAGGTTTGATAAAGATGATTTAGTCAGAATGTGGATTGCCTTGGGTTTCTTTCGGGATTCTTGTACTGAAGGAGAGACTTTGGTAGATATTGGAGGAAAGTATTTTGATGTTTTGGTCAGAAAATCTTTCTTTGACAAGTTTCAGTATTTTCTTTGACGAGTTTCAGGATGACATTGACAAGTTTCAGTATTACAAGAGAATATACTATAAGATGCATGATTTATTACATGATTTGGCACAGTCTGTTTCTTCGGATGAATGTTTCAGATTCATGGGAGATGATGTTTTAACTTTTAAAATTCCTAAAACTATTCGACACTTATATGTTAAAACTGAAAATCTAGATGTGTTGAGAATGATCAAAGAAGCTAAAAAGCTACGCTCACTTTTTTTGTTCAGTCAAAGAAGTGTTCAAGATTTTACTGAAATACTTGATGAAATTTTTGAAGCATCGAGAAAGGTTCATTTGCTGGTCATATGCTCTCATTTTGAAAAGTTGTCTGAGGCTATTAAAAATTTGAGACATCTTCGATATTTGAATTTTACTGGAAGTGTCACTCAGATGCCAAGATCTCTAAGCAGTCTTTATCATTTGCAGTTCATAATCATTATGAATGTGGTTGAAAAACCTTGCTTGGATGATTTTTTGCCTATCGATGTGAGTAACCTTTCGAATCTGCGTCACGTGGATCTGCCCTCGGATGTATTTTCTAGTGTACCTGGAATTGGGAAATTAAGGTCACTTCAAGAACTAAATGAGTTTAATGTTAAGAATGAGAATGGTTATAGAATTGGGGAGTTGGAACATCTGAGCGAGTTGCGCAAATTAAAAATACATTTTTTGGAAAATGTGAAGGATGCTGGAGAGGCTCACACTGCAAAATTATTTGAGAAGAGAAAACTCACAAGTCTATTCTTGAATTGGGGCAAAGCTGTTGGTGGTAGGGAAATTGAAAACCCGCAGAACATTATTAATTCTGACTTAGATGTGAATGTGCTTGAAAATCTTAAACCATACAAAAATCTAAAGAAATTGTCCATAGTTTCATGCAAGGGTTTAAGCTGTGCAAAATGGATGTACGATGCAGATTTGATCTCCAATCTGGAGCACATCAGTCTGAATGGGTGCTCAGAGTGGGAAACCCTTTCTCCTTTTGGGCAGCTTCCCCACCTCAAGTCTCTGTACCTTTGTGACATGCCAAAAGTAAAGCAGCTTGATAATAAATTCCGTGGGAATAACAATATTTGTGTGTTTCCAGCGCTGGAGGTTCTACATATGAAGGGATTACAATTATTGGAGGACTTGTTTGATAAAGCAGGAGCAGCAACAGATGAATGTTTCTTTCCTTGCTTAATGGAACTCTTCCTCCATAACTGCCCAAAACTGCAGGAGTTGCGCTATTTGCCTCCTAAGCTCAAGAAAATGCAGATACACAAAGTTGGATGGAAAGCTGCTTTGAACTGCAAGAAAGGCTCCAACAACTGTTGTGGCATTTCAAAATCCATTCCCCTTGAAAGTTTAGAGGTCCTTTCGTGCCCAAACATCACATCTCTTCTTCAGGCGGATGTAAGACTTGAAGCACTGAGAATATTGAGAATTGAAGGTTGCCCCAATCTGATTTCTCTGGGTGGACTGCAACAAGTGGAGAGTGGCGCTGAGAAATCCCAGCTAATTCTTAGTGAATTTGTTATAGATGAACCATCCTTGTTGCCAACGGTAAGTATCACCTCCCTGGAAAAGCTCAAAATTTGTAATAATGACTTGCTGGTTTCTTTTACAGTTGAGGCAGAGCAGTGGTTTCTGCACGTTAGCTCATCCCTTCGTGAGTTGAGCTTTTTCGTGAGTTGCCCTTCGTGAGTTGAGCTTTGAAGGCCTCAAATCCCTGCAGTCTCTCCCTTCCTCCTTGGGACGCCTCTCTTCACTTAAGATTCTACGTGTCCAAAACGTTCCTCAGTTCCAGCAGCTTCTACACATCCCCGCCTCCCTGGAAGAATTATATCTTCAATACCTGGAATCATTGCAGCGCCTGCCAACGTCTTTGTCAACCATCTCATCCCTCAACCGTCTAGAATTAAAATGGATTCCACTCAAATCATTGCCAGAACTCCCTCCCTCTTTGAATACAATTTGTCTTGAATATCTGGAATCATTGCAGTGTCTGCCATCTTCTTTGTCGGCCATCTCATCTCTCAACCATCTACGGTTAGTAAGCATCCCACTACTCAAATCGTTGCCAGACCTCCCTTCCTCTTTGTCTGGTCTGTATATAAGTAATCTTGACAATCTACAGTGCCTGCCATCTTCTTTGTCGGCCATCTCATCTCTCAACTATCTACAGTTAGTAAGCATCCCACTCCTCAAATCCTTGCCAGACCTTCCTTCCTTCTTGAATACACTGTCTCTACATAACCTTAATAACCTACAGTGCCTGCCATCTTCTTTCTCGGCCATCTCATCCCTCAACCATCTACATTTATTTAGCATTCCACTCCTCATATCATTGCCTGACCTCCCTTCCTCCTTGCATTCGATGACAGTAAAAAATTGTCATCCACAGTTGATGAAACGTTATAAAAAAATTTCAGGTTCAAATTACTGTTCTTTTTTATTTCCTTATTGATTTTATTTAACATTTGCTCTCTCTGTAATTAAATTATAAAATGATTGTTTTGCCCTTAATTTTGAATTTCAATTGTAGTCAAAATTTGATTTTTGATTTTGGATTAGATAGAGGAGTCGTCTTATACAGCATTAAAGTTAAAATATATATGATTTCCTCTTCTGAATTTTGAATATATAAATATATTTGTTTGGAAATATGGATTTACCCCACAAAAATGATTACAATGATATTAAATTCTAGAGGTTTTTACCTACAAGACACCTCAAAATGGGGTTTTTTTGCCTACAACTCATATTGACATTATTTAAAAAAAAAAATTATCTACTAAAATAAAATACTTTAATTCTTCATAATTTTATCTAAAAAATCAGCCAGTTCTAACAAATGAAATCAACAGGCCAAACCAAACCCATAACAATATTTCTGTATGATGTCGGATATGTTTATATGTTAGTTGAATGACTGAAAATTGATGTAAGTCAGTATATTACTAATTTGAATATATTTTAAGTAGGTTTCCATATCAATCATACAAATTATCTCTACCCAATAGAAAAACAAAAAAAAAAAACATTGAAGTCAATTGAAATGTCTTTTAGGAAGGGTTTATATATTCGACAGAGCACATCTAAACTTTCATATTTACATGCATGGCACCACGGTGCGCTTCAAAATTAAGCATCAAAATTTTTATTTCACTTTTAAAAAATAGTGATAGTGTCATTTCTTTAGGTAATATTACATATTTGAGTGTTATATGTGTGAATATGAAAGTTTACGGTGATATATGTAAATACATAAGAATTTCGTGCCATATACGTAAATTCATCATAAAAAGTAGTAAGCTGAAAAGACTATCAAAGAAGACAAAAAGCGTAAAGAAAGAAAGTTGGTGATCAACTAAGGGTCTGTTTGGGGCAGTTACAGCTTATTGAATAATTTGCTGATAAGTTGATTAAAAATAATCTACCGATAAGTTAGGTGCGGTGATCTTTAGAAATTTTTATTTTTTTGAAAAAGTCAGGCCGCTGTCAGAAAGCTGTCACCGCATTTAGATAGGTGCGGTGTGAAAATATTATTTTTAGCGTTTTGAAAACGCATTAGCTGTCAAAATACAGTTTACCCAAAAAGATCAGGTGTGTTTTAAAAGTGCCACCGCACCAAATATGCTGCCCCAAATGGACTCTAAATTTTCTATTCTCATATTCTAAAAGAACAAGAATGCACAAATATATAGATACATAGATTCTACAACAAAGAAAAGCAAATTGCACGGTGACTTACAAAATGTTTTTGCTATTACAAGAATCCTATCATCCACTAAGTGCACAACACTACTCCATCTTACTGCACGAGCAATTTGAATTACCTTATCGATGACTTCCATGGAGCCTTGAATCATAGCCGTTCCTTTTCGGCCTTAAGATTCAATCCATCACCACTATCAAATCAATAAGATGACAACTAAACCCAACAAATTGGAGAAAGAAAATGATGAAAGTCATCAAAATTTTTGGATTAGGGAATCTCTAAAAAGAGTTTGGAAAGCTAATGTGGATATTATCTTGTTTTCTTAATTTTTTTTTTGGGATAGTAATCTTATAGTTACAACACGAAGCAAATTTGATCGTAAGAAAACTAACAATAAAAATTTTTGGAGAGCGGCAAGAAAGTTCTAATTGAACAAATATATGGTAGCGAGATAAAAATTAAATAATAAAAACCTTCAAAATATACCGATGTGTGAATATATGTATGTATATAGACACACAAACATACATACATCTCTATATATGTAAAAGCCATGTCAGGCTAAATAGCCACTGAGAGTTCTAGCGTTCTCATGAATAAGTTTTTATAATAATATTCTATACAAATTTTGAATTAATAATGTTATGACCATAGTCTGGTTAGAGCTTAAGTGCTCTTAGAAATTTTTGGCTGGTAGTAATTTATTTTAAATGAATACTTCCGATAATCATGTTGTACTGTATGTACTTGCTTCTCTTTTTTCCGGAATTCCTGAGTTTTTTGTCGCATTTAGGTGTAAGCCCCGCTTACATGTGAAAGGGCAGTAAATCCTATATTATGTTAACTAAACTCAGTAACCTTTGGGATAAGACCTATTTGAATAATTCTTCTATTGGAGTGGTATATAGTCTGGAAATTTGAGAACGCAAGGCTTCTGGCTCGAAGGAAGATGAAACAATGCTCACTTCTTTGGTATAACAATGACAAGTACTGTTCAATATAGAATTGTTTGAATCTTGTTGCATAAATTATACTATTATTTTGTTGTCTTGCAGAATATGATTATGATAACTCATTCATTAGAGCCCTCTATTGGTCTTTTTATGGCTTCATCTTCGAATTCAAATATGAATTATTCTATTGTGACTAGAGCCTCCTCCATGAGACATAATCAACTAATTAAGAACGCTGAAATGATGGAATACCCTTTAAAACGAGGATGACATAAATAAATGGTCTATTCCTAAATTAGATATGAATCTCTTATCTGCATAATATGAACCTTTGATTTTAAAGTAAAAAAAACTCTATTAAGACTGTCGAACAGTCAATCACAATAGATTAGATTGATAAAACAATCTATTTATTAATAGAAGATAGCTTGCATAAATATATGCAAGATTTCAAATATATCCATATAGGTCTCATTCAAATTGCATTCAAACCACTCAACTTAAAAAGGTTTAAATGCATCAATATCTACAATGCCTCAACTTGGCTCAATCTCTCATGAGTATTTGTTTTCGTTCATTTCTCTTTTTAATTTTAAAGGAGAGCCAGCTTGTCTGTCATCGTATACTTCCCTTTTCTGAATAAGTCTCTCTTCTGAATCATATGAATGATCAGGAGAAGAGATGAACTGAAAAAACAAGACATACGACAAAGGCGGAAAAATAAGAGAGAATGTGGAGAATTTCTATGCAGCAAACCTCACAAGGATAGACTAAGCATATATGCTCAAACAAAATCGAAATGAAATAAATTGTGTCAAATATCCGCGAAAGAATATATATGAAAGCTACACACAACCAGAGATTCAGGTGTGTTTGTCTGTTCTCGGGTTCATAGTACTCCTAAGGGGACATATCTCACTTGGTTAATTACATCCTGCAGGTTGCTCAGGAATACCTAGATCCAAACAATTTTTTTCTTACATTTAGAGTGACAATTAGCACATGACTATCAAAGGATAGTTATTTCACAGGGGAATACTGTGATGCTTTCAAAGATTTTGCAAAGTCACTGGGTGGAGAGTGAGTCGCTCACGATCCCATGTAGGTAACAAACTCATTAACACAAGGAGTCTATGAAATAACGAGATCATCCTGACGAGATATCTCGACATACCAAAGCACTTCTAGGTCATAAAGGCAATGAATAAATCACCGTATTCTCAATGGGTGGCAGCTCATCGATAATCAGGCTGTCAAGATGATATCAATGACAACAAGAGGAGCGGCAGTGTTGAAAGTGGGCAGTCAAGTGAAGGGAGGAGTAATCACTAAACAGGTAGAGCTGGTCGGGTCAGGCTGTCAAGATGATATCAATGACAACAAGAGGAGCGACAATGTTGAAAGTGGGCAGTCAAGTGAAGGGATGAGTAATCACTAAACAGGTAGAGCTGGTCGGGTCATGGTACAACAGACCTGTCATCCCAAGCCACTAGGACCACCCTAAGTCAACTTGGTCGTGCAGGTAGTCGACCCAACATGTCTAGAGATCCTCGGTCAGAAATCCATGAATTATATTGTCTGCAGGAACCTCGGTAGCCCTAAGTTCAAAGAAACAAAACTCTATCATATGACTATCAGATAGAGTTTCAGGAGGTGGGACTTTTACCCGCTGAAGTGACAAGGATGCTGCTAGAAAGGAAGAGAAAGAGAGGTTCAACTACAAAGCATAAACACTCCCAAAAAAGGACTTACACCCCGTTTGGGTAGGAAAAACCACAAACATCCTAAGTGCACTGGACAATCACCTAAGTAGAAATATGTGTTGGGTCAATTGGGTTGGAGAAGCATGGAGACTTCTCCTCGGGACATGCAAATGATGCAGTTATCTATCCCTAAGCGTGGAAGCCCTATTAATTATGACTAGGTGTCATGCCATGCATGCAACCAATTTAAAATTCAGCCTGAAGTCCATGCAGAAAATAAAATGCAGATTTTGAAAAATCTTGAACATTTTAAGCCTAAATTTTAATTAGTCTGCAATTTTATTATTAAACTTTTGTAGAAAGTTTATAATTTTAAGTCTTAAAGAGCCCAAGTGATTTGCATGATTCCCACACAAAATCCTAAGCGAAAAAAAGACAGCTAATTTCAAACACATAATCATGCAAGAAAGACAGTAAAACAAGTTAAATATACAATAATAATAGGTCAGTGTCGTTAGGATGACAACATATCCCAAAAAAGAAAAAAAACAGTCAGACACCACATAAATACACAGCTGGTCCTAATTCTATACATTAATGAGATTTAGAATTAAGGTACGAAACACGAGTTAGCAGCTCCTAGTCCCCGTCACGTGATTCCGCTCATCTTGCTCCTTAGAACTCGTGTCCATGTCTTATTTCTAAAACAGACTCACTTATAAAATCTAAAATTTACATAAAAAAGGTGTAAAAAAAATAAGGTATTCGACCTGCATGAAAACAACGTTAAAGAGAAAACCAACAAACAACAACAAATATGAGTCATGCCTGGTAGGAGGAGCTAAGTAGCACCTACAGAAAATAGTTAGCATTTAAATCATTGCATTGATCCTCCATGTTACATGTGTGATGTATATTTTAGGCATTGCTTCCTATGATAAGACCAACCTAATATACTACCATCCATATTGAAGGCAGTTTGACTTTCAAGGGAATGACTACTTTAGACTCAAACGTCAGAGCGTAAGGAGTAGAGCTGGCGGGGGTATGATTTGTCGTACAATATGCCCACAAAGCTTTTGAGAGCTTCTCATGCCACTTCTTTTTAGCTTGAAGGATTTTCTTCATGAGGTTCACTAAGGTTTTATTGAAAGCCTTAGTTAGACCATTAGCTCTCGGATAATATATTGTGGAGTATCGTTAATCGATATAATGACTACGAGTAAACTGATTGATCTTGGTGTTCTTGAAGGCTTGCACGTTATCAGATATGATATGTCATGACACACCAAATTGGTACATTATATTATTTGCAGAAAATGAAGCACATTTTTAGCCTTGGCCTCCTCTAAGAGGATGGCTCCACCTACTTGGAAAATAGTCAATGGTTGTTGATCTCGACTGTTTATATGTAACAATATAACAATGTTTGCAATTATATTATTCACTTATCTTTCCTATTTTGCAATAACACCAAAAAACTTGATCCTGAAGAAAATAAGAATTTTCTCTTTAATTTATATATATTGGGATACTACACAAATATACGTATCGTTATCAAGTAATATAGAACTTTTTGATTAAGCCCCAAATATCCCCATAGGGAGAATTCACAATATGCACTTCTAAATAACAAACTTTCTATTTCAAAATGACAATTATTTAAACTATAGAAATTCTTACAGTAAGTAAAATTCAATTCTTTTTTGTATTTTTGATACTTTGACAAAACATAAACAACTTCTAAATATAACTTGAGTTTATGTAAAAGAAAAACACTGAATATGAAATATATTTCTCCTTATCATGAATCAGTAATAAATATAGGAATTCTGTCGTGAAAGTATTCAAATTGTATTGTGCAAAATAAGAGCAATACTATTCTTTATCCTTACTATAGATGCTATAAAGAACATTGGCTAATTTAAAATTTGAATAGTTCTAAAAATCGGTTAGGCAGTGAATATACCAGCTCTCACTCTAGAATTCCCTCCACCTGGAGGCTAACATCTTGTATCAGAACCTAAAACAATAAACCAAGTTAGGAGTTTTAGTGTGTCACTCTAAAGTCCTCCAACTCTACACCCTTCAAAGATTATTTCTCTATTTATTTGCACTAAATCATATGAATTACATTCTCATTCATACAACCTCATGTGATTATTTCTAATTGTTGACTGAGACAATACCATCCCGGTTCTTACATGTTCTCACAACAAATTTTAACATCTAGATGGGTCAGATCAAGAAGTAAATGAAGTACATGGAATTAAATCATCACAACTTCTTCCAACATTAAAGATTAATACTCTCCACAACTTCCATCCAACACTTTAATTACTTATTATTTTAAGTAGAAAGATAAAAAAAAACTACTCAGAATCCATGGAGAAAATAAAACCACATTTTAGTTTAAAAATAGAAATCATTGTCAAACCAATAAGAAGTCTCAATTAAAACTAAAAATAGTTTAAAAATAAAGATAAAAACTTATCTCAAATCCTTCACCAAACTCTTGATGTTCCTTTGAATCTCTTCTCTCTTACAACACTCTTAACTCTCACAATAATGCTAAAAATAAAAAGAATACCTCCACAAACTATCTCAAGATATTTACAGGACTCCCCATTTTCAAGCACGCTTCTAAAAGTCTCAACTTCTTTCTTTTATAATTTTCCAAGAGGTGTCTTGATAACTATTCAAAATGAAAGTCTCAACTTCCTTCTTTTATAATTTTCTAAGACGTGTCTTGATAACTATTCAAAATTTGACCAAATTTGATGTATTCTCTAAGGGATGCCTCCTTTCACAAGTCTTTTAACCATATTTTCATTTCTAGTGGTCATAACCACCCACTTTAGCCAATAAGTGCCTCAAATGTCCCTTCAAAATTCGGTAAAATAAATTAAACCGTCAAATAACTGCCTCTGGCGTTTAGGCGCGGCCTTCTCTATTTCACCAGTGCTTCAGCGTCGGATCTAGAGCTTAGGTGCCAAAACACTTTTGCACCATTTCTGCATTTTTGCTCCAAATTTGATCTTTTTGCATTTTTGCTCCAAATTTGATCCCTTTTCACTTCTTTTAGCATTTTTCACGTTTTTTACTTGTACCTGAAAGAAAAACACACAAATACCTTCCATTAAAGAACAATATCTCAAAAATAGGTATAAAAATATGTTTTAAAACTCTATATATTTTAGGTGTATCGGCGACAAGTTTAAATTGATATCCATTAGAGAACGGAGGATCTATAGGCCAAATTGGTAAAGATTCTAGCTATCTCCCTTGAACCACTAGTTCTACGTCCATCAAAAATTATCTCTCTATCTTTTTGCACTCACCTCAGAACTTGGTTCCCCTCCATCTTAAGATTAGTGTGGTATTCACTAGTTGAGTGAAATCATAACCCCTGATCATTATGTTTCGCAACAGATTTTATCACTACAAATTGTCAGTTTGCAAAGTACATTAATAAGCAATGAAAATACCATCACAATTATAAAATAAGAGACCCCACACCAAAAATAGTGCCGACAATGCATTTAATTCATTTCAAAAGAAAGGTAAAATGAAGATAATTACATAAACAATAAAAGAATTGATAGAATTATATAATAAATTATGTGCCAGCAATGAACATGTCTACCTACTCTCTCGCGAGTGTATAGGTACGCTTAATACTCTATTAGTTTCACACAATTAGTTGTCACCTAGAAGCTCATAATAGAAACAAATCATGAATTATATTTCCTTAAAAGTTGCATTGCCGCCTAAACTACTTCACCATAGCTAACTGAATAATGTGAGAGCACTAAAGTTACGAGATCACTGCTCTTCTGAGTCTTAGTTTCACTTAAAACAAATTTTAACATAATCTATTGCCAGTAAGTTATGTAAATGAAGCAAATGAGATATTACTCATCACATAGAAATAAAAATTATTCTATCATAAAACAAATATTCCTACTCATGCCACTGCTTCATATCAAAAGAAAAGAGTAAAAAAGACTACTCACAAAGCATGGATGAAACACAACAGAAAACTTCATTAAAGTAAAGAAAATCTACTACTTGACTTCATCAAAGCCAATCCACTAGATAAGTGTTACAACAATTATAAGATAATGAAGAACATAATACTCAGTAGAAAGAGTTTACAACAATTATAAGATAATGAAGAATATAATACTCAGCCAGTTTTTTTCCTCTAAAATAAAGATGAAAATCCCTCCAACAAAGTCTCCTGCCAATCTACGCAATGCTCTTACAATTAGTTACACATCTCTCTCAAAATGCCTCACTAATCTCTCTAAAAAAGGTAGAAATTTGCATTTCCTACTCCTATCTACGACCTATAGACATTATTAAAGTTTCTAAGAGTTTAAAATGCCAAAAGGTGCCTTCTGAAGTCCCAAAAGGTGCCTTATAAACTCCTTGGGGTGTCTAGAATCGTCCAAAACTATTTCTGGCGCCTAGGTGCCAGAATGTGATGCCATGGCGCCAGAATATGGCACCATAACTGGGTGAGACTAACGCCTAGGCAGCACTTTAGTTTTGGGGCCTACGCACCACCCTAGTGGCAGCACTCCCGTTTCACTTCATTTTGCTCCGTTTCAGCTCCAATCTGCTTCAAGTGTTATAGCTACAAGATAAACATGAAATAACATTTCTTTAAAGTGCAATTCCATTAAAAAATATGTGATAAATATAAAATAAATTAAACATAGAAAGACGTATCAAAATGCGTCGGGTCATAATTTTGTTCCTTGCTCGATTTGACTCCAAATTGCATCATTTTTGCTCCATTTTCTTCAAAACTCTATTTCTTATACCTGGAATATCAAAACCCTATTTCTTATACCTGGAATAAAAAACATGCAAAATAACTTTCTTTAAAGTGTAATATCATAACAATGAGCATAAAAATATATATATAAAGTAGGTAATTTTTAGTTGTACCCTCAAACTTAAACGTCAGTTGTCCTCAAGTAACAATACAACTTTAAAAATATGTTAAATTATGTTAGTGGGTTTGTTTAACATGACATTAAAATTTTATTCTAGAAATTTTATAGTCCAAATTAAAAGAATTTCCAGTAAATTAGATGATATCTAAGGTAACATAATATTTAATATTAAACTCAGGAATCCTGCTTTAATTCAGAAATAATTAAAATTTTTCCAAACTTTGGATTCTTAGAAAATTTATCAATTTCATATTTTATGCATTCTAAAAAATAATTTTTCTACTACTTTTTGAAATTAAGCTTAGGATTGATCCTAAGTTTTCTCCCTTAGAAAGATTCAAGTGAAATCAATTTTTAATTGAACTAAAGAAATGTCTAACTAGCATAACATGTATCAACATAGGAATATATATATATTTAAGTGTTCCCCAAGTGTTATATATTGTTGTAATACAAAAACAAACACATTTGATAAATAAGGTCAATTCTACCCTTAAATCATTCTCTCACTACATTACTTCCAATTTCTAACAGAATCACTACACTGATAGATTGGGTTCTTTTAAATGCTTTTATAGAGTCTAATCCCAAGGATATGATTATCCCTGATATATTGGCTCACGCGCACCAACCTCA
Organism: Phalaenopsis equestris; assembly: GCF_001263595.1. Lineage (NCBI taxonomy): Eukaryota > Viridiplantae > Streptophyta > Magnoliopsida > Asparagales > Orchidaceae > Phalaenopsis > Phalaenopsis equestris. The sequence goes on along the minus strand of NW_018164781.1, from coordinate 463,231 downwards.
GGCATCACCTTATCCCTTTAAGAATGCACCTCTAACAATTATAAGGATAGTGTAAGACCATCTACATGCTGCCATCAAGTAGGTTCATGATCCTACCGAATGAAAATAAGGTTAGAGAAAGGAAGTAATATAATTAAAATGAAATTGTCACTGTCCAAACTCAAGATGTCTCCTGTAAAATTGAAGTCTGGTTAAGACTCGAGTCGTAGTGAACTCGTTAATCCAACTACTACAAGAGAACATATATAAGTATAGCCATAATAAGAAGTTAAGGAATCACCTCCCTCAACACACACAAAAATCAAATCAATCCACAAACAATCCAAACATCCACAAACATCAATTAATTTGATCAATCCACAATAACACACAAAGAACAAATCAATCTACTAATAATCCAAACATCCACCAACATCAATCCACATTAAAATAAACACAACACACCTCAAACAAATATAACTCACAAACACACTAACACAGACAAGCATGGGTTGCCTCACATGAAGCACTTGGTTTAACATCATCAGCCCGACGAATCCCAAGATTATACATATTTTACTTACTCTCCAATTTTCACTTTGGGAGTTTTCTAATCCTCCTAAAATTTCTCCCTAGATCCGAGTCATACGATTCAAGGTCGGGTACTCCTGAACTACGCATGCAAATCTAAAGACTTAACTAATATGACAGATATCAAAAATATTTTTGGTAATTTGCATTTTTCTTTAAATAGACTCAGAATAACTAAACACATGAGATAATACTACTATAATTTCCAAATCTAAGTGTTCCAAATTCAACTAAAAATTGTCCTAAAGTTCTTACCGTAGCTTCCCCGGCAACAACGCCAAAAACTTAACACCCCCTAGAATGTGCGAGTGAATATATATGTAATTACTTCAATTTCAATTTCTGGTGACGAAACCAAATACTTGTTCTGACCCTGCAATTACGCAAATGATTAATTTCATGGCTAAGAACTTGAACCAGTTTAATTATGGCGGCTAGTATGCAAAAAAATATGTTGTAGAGTTTAGAATTTAATTTATAGTTCACACACTAGGGCTACTACACCAGTGCACATATCGTTTCAAGTAGTATAGGGTTTTCATTTAAGACCAGAGTGTCAATCCCACAGAGAAGTGAGTTAAGATATCCCTTAGGCTAATTTTAGTCTACTACTATCTGGTATTAGTTTGGAGTGATGATTGAGAGTGTTTTTCTAATAGCGACTCCTAAATACAAACCTAAATCTAAAGATAAACCTAACTAGAGAAATTGGTTTGATGAATTTTGAGATGTTAAAAACTGCCTTTCATGTGTAACAACTTAGATAATCAGTGGGAATAGAATGCTTAGAATTTAATGTGGCATGTGACAAATAGGAGCATACATATTCTTTACCCTCTTCCAAGTGCATAAAGAACATTGGCTAATCTAAAGTTTGTTCCTTAAATTTTTTGTTATGTTGGATAGATTCTAGTCTCTCATATCTAGACTACTCATTGTGCCATCTCTATAGAACTAACATCTAGCCTTAAGATTGAAACTCTAGACCAAATTGGTAAAGATTTTAGTTTATCACCTTAGAATCACCAATTGTACGCCCATCAAAACGTATCTCCTTATCTATTTGCACTCACCTTAGAACTTGATTCCCCTCCATCCTAAGGTTTGTGTGGTATTCACTAGTTTGGTGAAATCATAACTCTCCCGTATCATTATATTTCTCTATTTGCACTCACCTTAGAACTTGATTCCCCTCCTTCCTAAGGTTTGTGTGGTATTCACTAGTTTGATGAAATCATAACTCTCCCGTATCATTATATTTTACAACGAATTTTAACATTACAAATGACCAGTTTGCAAAGTAACTTAAGAACCGATGAAAATACAATCACAATTATAAAATAAGAGAATTTCTAAGTAAATCTAAATTCCTAAAAAAGCATCCAATTCATTGCAAAAAAAAAAGAAATAAAATGAAGATAATGACATATTCAATAAAAGAATTGATAAAATTATATAATAAATTATGTGCCAACAAGGAACATATGTCTACCTACCATCTCCCGAGCGTATAAATACGTTTAGTACTCTTGTTAGTTTTACACAACTAGCTGTCACCTAGAAGCTTCTAATAAAAACATATCATGAATTATATTTCTTTAAAAATTGCATTGCCGCCTAAACTAGTTCAGCATAGCCAACCGAACTTAATGTGAGTGCACTCATGTTGCGAGATCACTTCTCTTCCGAGTCTTAGTTTCACTTACAAGATATTTTAACATAATCTATTGCCAGTGAGTTGTGTAAATAAAGCAAATGATATATTACTCATCACATGAAAATAAAAATTATTATATCATAAAACAAAGTTTTCTATTCATGCCGCTATTTCATATCAAAAGAAAAGCGTAAAGAAGACATACTCATGAAGCATGGATAAAACATAATAGAAAACTTCATTAAATCAAAGAAAATTTACTTGAATGTATTTACAATAATTATAAGATAATGAAGAACTTAATACTTAGTTTTTTCCTCTGAAATAAAGATGAAAATCCCTCCAACAAAGTCTCTTGTCGATCTATGCAATGCTCATACAATTCCTTACACATATCACTCAAAATTCTTCACCAATCTCTCCAGAAAAGGTATAAATCTACATCTCCTACTCATATCTACGACCTCTGGATGTTCTTGGAGTTTTTAAGAGTTTGAAATGCCAAAAGGTGTCTTTCCAAGTCCCGAAACGTGCCTTATAAACTCATTGGGGCATCTAGAATCTTCCACAACCATTTATGGCGCTTAGGCTCCAGAATGTGGCTCCATAGTGCCATAATTGGGCGAGACTAATGCCTAGGTGCCACTTTCTGAAGCCTATGCGCCACCTTACTATGTTTCACTCCGTTTCAACTCCAATCCGCTCCAAGTGCTATACTTACAAGATAAACATAAAAAATAACATTTCTTTAAAGTGTAATTTAATTCAAAAATATGTGATAAATGTAAAGGAAATTAAGCATAGAAAGACACATCAAAATGCATCAGGTCAGAAATTTCTTTATTGCTCGATTTGACTCTAAATTGCATCATTTTTTCTCAATTTTTTCCAAAGCTCCATTTCTTGTACCTGAAACTAAAAACATGCAAAGTATCTTCCTTTAAAGTGCAATATCATTAAAAATGAGCATAAAAATATATAAAAAACTAGGCAATCTTTAGGCATGTCAGCTATGCTACCCATTTTAAAACTCGCTTGAAGGACATGCAGGAAAGTAAAAAACATATTTTGAAAATTCTGAATATTTTAATCCTAAATTTTAATTATCTTGAATGTTTTATTTAGGATTTTTAAGGAGAAAATTTATAATTTTAGGGTTCTTAATGAACTTATGTTATAATTTTCGTAAAATCCCAAATGCACAAAAATAAATAGTAAGTAAGTAGAAAATTTATAATTTTAGGGTTCTTAATGAATTTATGTTATAATTTTCGTGAAATCCCAAATGCACAAAAAAAAATAGTAAAATAAATAGTAAGAAAATAAAGGCATGTAAAACACAGAAAAGAAAGCACTCCAAAATATATAAAAGAGGTCCAAAATGTTGCTAGATCAACAACATATCCCAGAAAAGTAGAAAAAGGGACTGGACTTTGCATATATATGTCTGGTCCTAGATCTATACAAGAATAAGGAAACATTGGACTTAAGATATGGGACACGAGCTACTGCTCCTTGTTCCTGTCACGTGGTTCGCTGCTTTATCCACTTCAAAATTCATGCTCGTACCTTATTTCTGATACAGACTCAGCTTAAAGACTCTATTAAATACATATGGAAGAGAAAAAAAAGCTCTACCTGCAGGAAAATAAACGTTAGCGGAGAAAGCCATGCAACGTGAAATAGGTTGTGTCATATAACTAGAGGAGCTGACACCTACAAGCAAAGGGTTAGAAATCATTACAGACTCCCCCTTTATTAGTACTTGTGTGTGCACATATAGGCACAATACCTTGCAGAAGAACGCTTGACTATATTATCACGCACAACGAGCACACAAGCACACCAAAAAGGCAATAAAGGTGATGCGTGGCTAACACAATCAACACAACACAGAACAATAACTGGATGCGTCGAAAAGTACTACCTGGTATCCTAAATGCTAGTCCAACACATCATCTAATGAGAAAGTGTCCTAACTAGCATCTAAGTGTAGGGTCAATCTCTGGGTAAAGTATGACTTTGCCAGTGTCGCCTTGTCGGCCCTGCTCTTAAGATCCAAGGGATCTAAAGAGTGTCACCCAAAGTGGATTTTAAAACCCCCATCGACATTGAATGCCTCCTTATAATCTAAGAGGTGGTGCTTCCTCTCGCGGGGGGAGAAGAAGTCATGTTACAAATTCTACTAATGCTCGAATTAACCTACATTATTATCTTTATGGAAAAAACTTTTGCTTCTAATACAGAAAAAGGAGAATCATCATTTACTAAAGCTATTCCTTCCCTGAAAGAAGTCGTAGCATCTGAACCGATTTTTCACTAAACCAATTAAACAAAATATTAGTGATATAAATCTCGAGGATTATCATATAAATAATCCAAATGCCTTATTTGAAAGATATTTGGGAAATAACTGATTTCCTTGAGAGTCTTTACCAGAGAGACCTATGATAATATTTTGATTTAGATAAAATGCATAACCTTTGAGTATACCAAAGACAACATAACACAATTTGTTTTATACAGTAAATGAATAATATAAAAGATTATTCATCATAAAAATTGATATTTAACTTCATTCCCAGAAAAAGTCATTTACTTAACTGCAAATTTACAACATATAATTGCAGTTAACTGCAGGATTTTATTCAGGCAATGACGAAAGTTTTGTTTTTGGTAAACCATGTATCAAAACATTCAAGCTTCATCACTGTCATTAAGAATACTGTTAGTGGGGAACAACTAGTTTAGTTCTACCGTTGGTTATGATATTTAGGAACTAATATTGAGATTCTACTCAAGTCATTAAAAAATTACTATATTGAATGGGTTGAGGTTTCTCCAAAAATGAGAAACATTAATCCGAGAAAATTATCATAAAAGCAATTTTTTTATTTAAATATTATTAAATTCCTTGAGATTGAGCTTGTACTATAAGCTTAGAAAAAGATACACGTTCCCTTAAATAGTGAACTCAACTTGATATTGATAAAAAAATTCATAAAATTATTTTCATCATTCAAATTTACAATGCTTCACAATTTTCATCAGCATCTCCTAATGATGAATTATCCATCAAAGAAATTTATGAAGACATACCCACATAAAAAAGAAAAATAGGTTCAATAGAAAATTATTGTGATAATATAGATATTAAATGTGTGTATATTTAAAATCAGTGGTATGTATTCTCTCTCTTTATATATATATATATA